>NC_046154.1:81703811-81818811 GCF_011064425.1 Rattus rattus
GTGTGCTGGATTTCAGTTGTGTTATATATGTTTATCAGCTATCAAAAACAATGGCTTTACAAATTCAGAGGCAAATAGTTCAGAACTGGAAACTATCATCCTGAGTGAGCTAACCCAATCACAGAAAGACATACATGGTATGTACTCTCATTTGATAATGGCTATTAGCCCCAAATGCTTGAATTACCCTAGATGCCCCTAGAACAAATGAAACTCAAGACGGATGATCCAAAATGTGAATGCAGATCGCCCATGAGACACAGCCAGAATACAGTAAATACAGAGGCGTATGCCAGCAGGAAACCACTGAACTGAGAACAGGACCCCTGTTGAAGGAATCAGAGAAAGAACTGGAAGAGCTTGAAGGAGCTCGAGACCCCATATGTACAGCAATGCCAACCAACCAGAGCTTCCAGGACTAAGCCACTACCCAAAGACTATACATGGACTGACCCTGGACTCTGACCTCAGAGGTTGCAAATGAATATCCTAGTAAGAGCACCAGTGGAAGGGGGCCATGGGTCCTGCGAAGACTGAACCCCTAGTGAACTAGACTGTTGGGAGAGGGCAGCAATGGGGGGAGGGGGGGAGGAACACCCATAAGGAAGGGGAGGGGAGGGGATGTTTGCCCGAAACCGAAAGGGAATAACATTTGAAATGTATATAAGAAATACTCAAGTTAATAAAAAATAAAATAAAAAAAAAAAAGAAATACTCTATTTGTATTATATGTAATACAAAGAATAAATTACTATTTTTAAAGTTAAATATTATCTAGAGTACCCAAAAATTATCAAAATGAATGAAAGAACATCTGAAAGGGAAAGAAATAGACAAATTCAAAATTATTGTTGATCTTTCAACAACTGAAACATTTATAAAGACACAAAATCTTGAATAGCATCATGGACCAATTTGTTCTAGTTGATATTTACATAGGAATAAAATATCTGGAATATAGTTTTTAAAGTAGAGGAATTTCCTCACACCAGTAAGAATGGCTAAGATCAAAATATCAGATAACAGTAGGTGCTGCTGAGGATGTGAGGAAAGAGGAACACTTGTCCATTGTTGGTGGCATTACAAGCTGGTACAACCACTCTGGAAATCAGTTTGGCAGTTCCTCAGAAAACTGGATCCAGCTATACCCAAAAGATGCTCCAACATATAACAAGGACACATGCTCCACTATGTTCATAGCAGCCTTACTTATCATAGGCAGAATCTGGAAAGAACACTGATGTCCCTAAACAGATGAATGGATACAGAAGACGTGGTGCATTTACACAATGGAGTACTATACAGCTTTAAAACCAATGACTTCATGAAAATCTTAGGCAAATGGGTCGAATTAGAAAATATCATATTGAGTGAGGTAACCCAATCACAAAAGAACACACATGCTATGTACTCACTGATAACTGAATATTAACCCAAATGCTCATAATGTCCAAGATACAATTTACAGACCACATGAAGCTCAAGAAGAAGAAAGACAAAATTGTGGCTACTTCAGTACTTCTTAGAAGGGGGAACAAAATACTTATGGGAGGAAATAGAGAGACAAAGTGTGGAGCAGAGACTGAAGGAAAGGCCATCCAGAGACTGCCACACATGAGGATCCATCCCACATGCAGTCACTAAACCCAGTCACTATTGCGGGTGACAAGAGGTACACGTTGACAGGAGTCTGCTATAGTTGTCTCCTGTGAGGCTTTGCCAGTGCCTGATAAATACAGAGGTGGATGCTCAGAGCCAACAATTGTACTGAGAACGGGTCCCCAATGGAGGAGTTAGAGAAAGGACTGAGGTAGCTGACGGGGTTTACAACCCCGTAGGAAGAACAGTATCAACCAACTAGACACTCCAGAGCTCCCAGAGACAGAATTACCAACCAAAGAGTACACATGGAGTGACCCATGGCTCCAGCCACATTTGTAGCAGAGGATGGGCCTTGTCGGGTATCAATGGAGGACAGGCCCTTGATCCTGTGAAGGCTGGATGCCCCAGTGTAGGGAAATGCCAGGGTGGGGAGGGGAGAGGGAGTAGGGTCGGGGGCACCTTCATGGAGGCAGGGGTTGGGGGTGAGATGGGGTTTCCAGAAGGGAAACCGGGAAAGGGGATAACATTTCAAATATAAATAAAGAAAATATCCAATAAAAACAAAAGGAGTAAAAAAATCGAGATATAATATACTTTAAGCTACAAAAATCTTATTAACAAAATATATTTATATTTTATGATTTTCTTCTTACATGATAGCAGAAGTACATTATAAATAAATCATAAATAAATTTATTCACCAAGTAATTGGATATTAAACAATTCACTTCAAAACTAACCATGAATCAGAGAAGTTTTCCAAAGAAATTAGATGTTTGAAATTACTGAAAATAAAAGAAGAGAGTCTAGAGATTGAGTCTATAACTAAAACAATTCTTTAAAAAATTATAACTATAATTTTAAAGGGCTTTGAGTACATAGTCTATATGTTCGTTTATAGAAACTAAAATTGGAAAGAAAACCAAGCTCAACTAACTAGAAGGAAGAAACAAAGAGCAGAACAATAATCAGTAAAAGATAAATGAAGTCTCTGCATATAGACCAGTGGCAGAGCAGACCATCATGCAGAAGACACGTTGTTAGAATCCAATACAGAAACAAATAGTCATTCAAAATGGAAAATAGAGAAAGGGACAGTTAAGGAAGGTAATAGTTGGTCCTTTGAAAATAATTAAAATAAACTCCTAGTTATTCATATCAGGATAAATCAATATAAATGCTTTGTATCAAAGGAAAGAGCGGTCAGTTGTAGCAGCACAGATGTCAAAAGGATAAAAATTCTAAGCATCTCTTTTTTTTAAATGTTTTATTGATTGTTCCTTTGTTTCACATCATGTACTTCAGTCTCACTCATCTCTCTGTCCCCTCCGACCCACCCTATACCCTTGCAACCTCCTTTTCCCTCTCCCAAAAGACAACATACAAACAAAAGGACAAATAAATAAAACAATAATAAGTATAGAAAAAGATCTTATCGTAGAACTATGAAGTGTCACAGTGTAGTCCATAGAACAACACTCTGGGTATACAGTGGTATGGCAGTGGGCAGGTTTGTGGACATTTTCCCCCTTCTGCACCCAGAGGCATGATGGTATATAAGGACTTTCTGTGTCTATGACCTGCCCATGCAGTGCAGTTGGAGGCATGCCTGTGGGTCACTTTCCACACTGGCACCATGTGGCATGACACTGGGAGGTTTTATTCTAGACTTCTCACATCAATAAAAAAAAAGATAAATAATGTGAAAAAACTTACCTAAAGATACAAGTTGCATAAGCTCACTAAAAAAAATAGTTCTGGGTCTGCTATAATTTTTGAATCTGTTGCCAAATACATTCTAGAAAACAAAATCAAATAAAAGAAGAGTAGTCCTTCATATAGCAGAAGACTTTCCTTGGAATATACTGGCAATTCGTGATTGAATACTGCCATCCTACTCAAGCTTATCCAGAAAAGAAAAGGCAAGATTTCCATCTGAGTTTTGAAATTCTATTATTTTTATATCAAATACAAATAAGACCAACATATTTCATGTACGTACACACCAAATAGTTAACAAAAGTTTAGCAAATTGAATCCATTAATTTTTAAAAGTGTACTTCTTATTTCAGAAAAAAATCTATCATTAGATAAAAGCAATTAATACAATTCACCATTTTTATCTGAAGAAGAAAATTCACATTATCATCTGAATAGATGTAGAGAAGCATCAGGTAATATTTAACAGACAAATACCATTCAAAGTCATCACAATGGGAATAGTCAGGAAGTGGGTTCATTTTAAAACACACCCTATGAACAATAATTTATAATAGCATCTTAGGAGCAAAACTGAAATATTTTCCCTGAAATTGAAACAAATTACAGGTCTACATCATCCCTCCTTTTATTACTTTTTAAAAATAAATACATTTATTAATTATTTGGAACTTTCATATGCCCTATTTTGATCATATTCTCTCTTAATTTCTCTCTTTAACTCTTCCCCATCCCAACTTCTTGTTTTATTTTTTTTAATTTAATAAATATTGACTTCATTTGCCTTCTCCGTGTACTCTTGAATATGAATCATCAGTGGGAATATTGCTGACCTACCAGAGAGCACACTTTAAAGAAACCAGACTTTCCCCCAGAAACCATCAACTATTCACAGCTTCTCAGAAGAGAGGATTCATGAAAGCCTTATTACCCAATGCTGACATGTTGAATGTCTTGATCTTATGCAGGTCTTGGTCAGGCAGCCACAGATACAGAGATCATTAGTATAGTGATTCTTTCATATCCAAAAGACTCTTTTACAGTTCTTCCTGATATTAGGCTTTTACAAAGATTCTATCCACTCCCCCATGATGGTCTATAAGACTCATGGGTGAGCTTGGGTATAGATGCACCATTTATGTTGGAGAACTTTCAAATTTATTTGCTCTATGCATGTTGACTTGTTCTGAGTTAAGTAATTTCTCCATTAACCAACATTCATAGCACAAAGAAGTTTCCATGATGAAGTTTAAGAGCTGTACTAATTTATGAATAGAGAGATACAAATTTAAAGGATCCACCAATATGTTCATTTAGCAATACAGCAGTAGTAGTTTTACTTGGTGTCTGTGAGACCAACCATGAATTCTTTGTCATATTTATAGCATAAGATATGTGTTTTCTCCCATATAGTGTGCCTTAAATTCAATTGGAAAGTTACTGGTTGCCTCATAACATTCACACAGTTATTATACCCAAAGCCATATCTTGCCATGCCAGCTATTATTGCAGTTAATAGAGTTTGCAGCTAGGTAAGACCATTAATGGCATTTTTCCCTCAGTAGCCAGCCCATGATATGTCCCCAAACTCTGAGAGATGCCCAGAGGGAAGGAGCTTCTTTGTTCTTAATTATTTGAATTCTCCATGTACTGTGACCAATGTGTATAGTCATTGGGTCTTCATCAAAAGCAAAAACTTCTTACAAGTTTTTGTCAGTAACCAAGAGAGCACACGCACACACACACACACACACACACACACACACACACACACAAACACACACACACACACAGAGACAGACAGAGAGAGACAGACAGAGAGAGACAGACAGAGAGAGACAGACAGAGAGACAGAGACAGAGAAAGACAGAGACAGAGAGGGATCAAGAGATCCCCCACATACACACACAGAGATTGAAAAAAAAACTCCTGAAAACCTCTTATTTTATAAGCTTCATTTAAATCCATAAATGTATATGTGTATACGTTAGTGTTCTACCCCCAGCCCCTTGTCCTGCTCTACACTCCCATTTTTCTTCACTTACACCTTCAATCCCACTATTCCCTTTTCCCATTCCATATCTCCTGTGTTTCCTTTATACTACAGACTCTAGCCCTATATCAGAGTAATATTTCCCTATTCTGTAGGTTGCCACTTTAAATTAACAGCTATAAATCTTTGCAATATGGACATTTTTAATTTCAAAAGTCTCAATTTGTTGATTCTTGGTCTTATCTCTTGTGTAACGAGAAGTCTGCTTATAAAGTCCTTACCTAAGCCTCTATTATTCCCTCCTGTTTCTTCTAGAATTTCCAAAGTTTAAAGACTGAGATTGAGATGTTTGATCCATTTGAAATTGGTTTGTGTACAGGACGAAAGCAAAGAACAGGTTTTCTTTTCCTACATGTACAAATCCAGGCCCCTTATACTATTTACTAATAATGCTGTCTTTTCCCCAATATATGTTTTTGGCACCTGTGATGGTTTGTATATGCTCAGCCCACGGAGTGGCATTATTAGAAGGAGTGGCCACTGTTGGAGTAGGTGTAGCCTTGTTGGAATAGGATTGTCATTGTGGGTTTGGGCTTTAAAACCCTTATCCTAGCTGTCTGAAAGCCAGTATTCTGCTAGCAGCCTTCAGATAAAGATGTAGAACTCTTAGCTCTTCCTGCATCATGCCTCCCTGGATGCTGCTGTGTTCCTGCCTTTAGAATAATAGACTGAACCTCTGAACCTGTAAGCCATCTTCAATTAAATGTTGTTATTTATAAGACTTGCGTTGCTCTTGGTGTCTGTTCTGAGCTGTAAAACCCTAACTAAGACATCACCATTGTAGAAGGAGGAGGGGGAGGAGGAAGAGGAGGAGGAGAGGGGGTGAGGGGAAGGGGAAAGAGAAGGAGAAGAGGAAGCAGCAGCAGCTTGGTTATAGATGTGGATATCTCTATCTATCATCTATCTATCCATTTATCTATCTATCTCTATCTAATATCTATATATGTATGTATGTATCTATCATATATATGTGTGTGTGTGTGTGTGTGTGTGTGTGTATGTGTGTGTGTGTGTGTGTGTGTTATCAGATATCTATTTGCAGCATTATCTCAACTATTATTTAGCAATTCCAGGTAGATTCCTTTTATATATTTTAGGTAGCTTATATAGTAATGTTTTCCCATGATTTTTCAAGTGGTGTTTAGTGATAGTGATACCTCCCCATATTCCCTCCTTTCTCTTTTCTCATGGACACAGAGATGTAAATCACTGTCACAAAACATTTTTCTAAATCTTCTCTTTTAGTGTTGTTTTAAACAACTGATTTCGATAATGTGTCTGAAGTGACACATTTTGGTGTACTATGTCGACCCATGGCATTCGTGGTCTTTTTTGCATAAGTAATCCAACAGAATAAAATAGAAAATGAGTATACATTACTGCACCATATGATATTTGATAAAGATGTTAAAAACATATACTGGAGAATATATACCATCTTCACAAATGGCTCTGGGAAAACTGCATGTCCACATGCAAAAGACTAAAATTAGATATCTACCACCTACACAAACAAATACTAACTCCAAGTGGACCAAAGATTTTATTTTGAAATATGAAACACTGAAATTGCTAAAAGAAAACACAGGCAGTACTGTACAAGATATAGGTATAGGGAAAGATTTTCAGAATGGTATTCCCTTTGCTCATAAATTAGGGCCAACAGTTGACAAATGGGACCTCATAAAACAGAAAAGCTTTTGCACAATTCAGGAAACAATCAATCAAGGAAAGAGGAAACCCACATAATGGAAAAAAATCTTTCCTGGCTATACATCAGCCAGAGTCTTAATATCTAGAATATATAAAGAACTCAAGAAACAAAGAGTCAAGAGACAAAAAATGGCCCAATTAAAAGGTTAACTATGGATCAAAACAGAATTTTCTGAGGAAGAAATAAAATTGTGTAAAAATATCTCTAATATCTCACACATCTTAGCAATTAGGTAAATGCAAGTCATAACAACTGAGATTCCATCTTACCATAGTTGGAATAGAAAGATCAAGAAAACAAGTGGCAACAAATGCTAGAAAGAATGTGAGTGAAAAGGGAACCCTCATTAACTGTTGGTGGGATTGAAAAGTAATTCAAATCCCTCTATAAATCAGTGTGGAGAAGCAACAAAACACTAAAAATACTTTATAACACTATGTGATCTAGCTATGCCAATTCTTGGCATATGCCCAGAGATCTCAAAATAGTATTTCACATTTTAGTTAGGGTTTCCATTGATCTGAAGAGGCACCATGACTAAGGCAACTCTTTTAAATGAAAACACTTAATGGGGGATGGCTTACAGTTTCATAAGTTTAGTCCATTGTCGTCATGGTGGGAACCATGGCATCACGAAGGCAGACTTGATGCTGGAGGAGCCAAGAGTTCTACATCTTTATCTGAAGGCAGCTAGGAGTAGGTTGCCTTTCACAGGCAGCCAGGGAGAGTGTCTGGTTTACACTGGCCAGATTTGAGCATATATGTGAGACCTCGAAGCCCTGCCTATATAGTAGCATGCTTTCTCTAACAAGGCTACACCTTCTTCAATAAGTCTACACTCCTAATAGTGCCACTTCTCATGTACCAAGCATATTAAACCACCACACCACAGATAACTGATCAGCCACATACATTGCTACCTTGTAATACAATAGCTAGGAAGTAGGGACAATCTTCCACTGACAAATGGATAATGCAAGCATGGATGGATAGGTGGAACTGGACAATATTGTATTGAGCATAGTTAGAGCCAGAAAGGCAAATGCTACATGACCTTTCACCATGTTTCTTAGCTCCAAATATACAGATGTGAGTATATAACCTGGAATAACTGTAAAAGTCCAGGAAAGTAAAAGGAATTGTGGAACTATGGGTTGAGATTGGAGTTGGAAGAAAGTGCTATATTTATTTATTATATAAAGCATATATATGTACATAAATGTGTGTGTAAACAAATCAAACTCACATATGATTTATTACAGTGTCTTACAGACTATGACCCAACTAGTCTATAGTATAATTTTCAATGGAAGGTCTAAAAATACAGTAGGTGTTCAGTTAATAAGGTTAGATGTCTTAGCTGGTCTTTAGTATATGACAGTTCATTGCTAAGAAGTAGACTCTAAAGTCAATGAATGTGTTACTGAGAGTGACAGAAAGTAGGCAGAGAGAAAAAGTTACTTCTTTCATGTCCATTTTATAGGCTATTACCATAACATGTGGTCTCGATTGAAGGTGGGGGATTTCCCACCTCAGAAGATCCAGATTAAAGTGTTGGTCTTCCAACTTGAAACTATTTAATTAAGAAAAATCTCTCGCAGGTGTACTGAGATGCTTAGGTTTTAGTTAATTTCAGGTGTAATACCATATTACAAATAATATGAACTGAAAATGGGAAAACCATGAAGGAATCTTTAATTAGGAAGGAAGAAGGGAGATTAATACAGAAGAAAAAGCAGGAAGGAGGGTGAAATAATGCTATGGATATTTGAAAAGACCATAAGAAAGTATATTATTTTAACATTAGATTACATAATATATACACACACATGTGTGTGTACACATATAACACATATGCAAAGAAATGCATATGTGTATGTATATGTATACATATGCATATGTGTATGTATATATGTATCCATATACACACAGGTTAAATGAAGTTATGCTATGTGGTCTACTACGCTACCTTCAACCAAACACCTCGTGCTAGGTAAGAAGCTGCCGAATTTGAGTTACAGGTCAGGGTTATTCAAGAGACTCTCCAAACAAACTAAATATCTATGTGGCCTTTCTTTGACTTCCAAAGGTTAAAGGTAAGTCTCCATTTCTGAAAATACCATATACTTTGGAAAAAGGATACTGAGGACCTGAGCTTGCTCTGATCTGAGTGCCTCTTCCTTGATTACTTCCTAAGACCAGAAGCTACTATATAAGCTTCAAGTAATAGACATAACCAACATTCCTACTCATCTCTAAATCCAATGAAATATACAATCACCAGCATAGAAAAATATCCTTGGGGTTGGGGATTTAGCTCAGTGGTAGAGCGCTTGTTTAGGGAAGCGCAAGGCCCTGTCGGTCCCCAGCCTGAAAAAAACCAAAAAAAAAAAAAAGAAAAGAAAATATCCTTAAAGGTGCAATAGTTGCAGTCATATCTTGACCCAACAGTCAACTAACTGGATGTAAGGCCTCATCACAAAGAGGCAAATCATGCCTAGTCTAGAAACCTAGCCAACATGCTGGGGTTAGTAAGGTCATGAATCTTACAAGAGAAGCTTCTGCCATCACTTTACTAAAACAGCATAATTCATAACTGCATTCTAAATACTTATCCTTATACCCACGGATAAGGGTGGCTCTCATCCCTCATCAAAATAGCATTCTAGGGGTTGGGGATTTAGCTCAGTGGTAGAGCGCTTGCCTAGCAAGCGCAAGGCCCTGGGTTCGGACCCCAGTTCCGAAAAAAAGAAAAAAGAAAAAGAAAAAGAAGAAAAAGAAAAAGAAAAAAAATTAGCATTCTACTGTAGCAGACAGAGACCATTACAAAGCACTATAACCTAGTTAAAATAGAGAGAACAACCAATTGTAGGAAGTCTATCCTTAATAAATATATCTATAACTTCTGCACCTGAGACTCAGTGAGTATCTCAGAAGAATCAGCAAATTGTGAGAGCCAGAGGACCAGGAAATCTGCTATGAGATGATGACTTAGAAATGACAGGAAGACTCACCTATGATACCTCAACAATAAGAACCTGAAAAGACCACATACAGTAGATAGGCATAACCCCCAGTTGAGGGATAGGGCCACCTACCCATCACAAAATTTTTAACCCAGAATTGTTCCTGTTTAAAGGAAATGCAGGGACATAAATTGGAGCAGAGACTGAAGAAAGGACCATACAGAGACCACCCCGCCTTAGGATCCATCCCATCCTCAGAGACTAAACACTACCTATATTGCTGATATCAAGAAGTACTTGCAGACAGGAGCATCAAATGGCTATCCTATAAGAGACTCTGCCAGAACCTGACTAAGACAGGTGTAGATAGTCACAGCCAACCACTGAGCTGAGCCTGGGGACCCAAAGGAAAAGTTAGGGAAAGGACTGAAGGAGCTGAAGGGGATCTCAAGCCCATAGGAAGAATAATAATATCAACTTACTGGACCCCCTTCCCCAGAGCTCTCAGGGACTAAACCACCAACCAAAGAATATACCAAAGTGGTTCAATGGCTTCCACTACATATGCAGTAGATGATGGCCTTTTCTGGCTTCAGTGGGGGAGAGGGGAGATGCTTCATCCTGTGGAGGCTTGTTGCCCCAGTGAAGGGGGATCCTAGAGGAGTGAGGATAGAGTGGGTGGGTGAGTCTGGTAGCACCCTCTTAGAGGCAAAGTGGAGAGGGCATGGTCTGGGGGTAGTTTGTGGAGAGGAGACCTGGAAGGGGACAACATTTGAAAGGTAAATAAATAAATAAATAAATAAATAAATAAATAAATAAATAAATACAAACCTCAACCAAAACCAATATGGCTGTTTAAATCAGACTGGAAGATTACCGATAAGCATGCTAAGGTGGGGGATGGGGATGTTATGGGCCACATCCCTAGATAAAGAACTAAGGCAACTAATGCCTGTTCAGTGAGGAAGAATTAGTCTTCTTCAAGGTTGAGCATCATAATCAGTCATCCAATTCCAAATGATCATCCTTGAAATCATACACATGCAAATAATGGTAAAGGGACTGGACAGGCTGTGTTTATATATCTACACATTTGTACATACATATAAAAAGTAACGACTAAAAACAAGGGGCCAAGAACTTAAAAGGATGTGAATGAAGTACCGGAAAGGTATGGGAGAAAAGAAAGAAAGGGAGAAATAATACAATTGCATTTAATTAAAAATGTAAAAATATAAAAAATGAAATTTAGTTTGCCACATTTTATTATATATACATATATGTGTGTGCATATATACACATACTTATGGTCATAGCAAACTTTCTGTAAAATATTTAATAAATCAAAATGTTAATTGCAACTAATTCTGAATAATGTGGTAAGAAATGATTGTAACTCCCATTACGTAAAGAACTCCTAAAATTTTATAGCAACCCACTAAAAATATTCTAAACATTTATGCAAACATCTCATAGTTGGCCAATATGCAGATAAATTAATGTTGAATGTCACTAGTAAGATGATACACAGCTTAACAGTTCCAAAAACGTCCTAATGTGTCTACAACTAAAAAACAACAACAAAATAAATATCTGCAGACCTGCTAGGCTGTCTCTACCCTTGAGAGACATTTCTGCAGGCCTCCTAGAGCATTCTTTACTCCTGAGAGACATCTCTGTAGGCGTCCTAGGGTGTTCACAACCCAAACTATTGTCTATGTCAAATGACAGTTGGGGAATGAATCTTCCTGTGGATTGTTGGTGGGATGTAGGTATCAGCTGCTGTGAAGTTAAATCCACCAGGCAATGCTTCCATTAGGATTTTTACCTAAGAGAAATAAAATCATATATTTTCTGAAAAACTCATATGAAAATAGTCATAGACTATTTCTTTATGATAGTTTTAAACTGGGGACAAATCAAGTTTTCATCAATAGAAATTCTTGATGCACAAATTTGACATAGCCAGAATAGATATTACTCATAACTAAAAGGAATTAACTAACGTAGCAACATGGACGGAGAACAAAAGCCTTTTTTGAGTAGAAGCCCTGCTAGGAAGGAAATTATATGTATGGTTCCATATATAAATACTTTTTTGAAACAGCTAAACTACAGTGCTATAAATCAGATGAGCAGTTACTGAGGACAAGTTCTGAAGGAAAGATGTATGACGAAGGATGAGAGATGAACAGGACAAGAGGAAGGTTTGTCTGTGGCATGTCATTGCTCCACCTCTTTGTGAAAACTCATTTGGTTATATACTTTAATTAGCAAGTTTTGCTGCTTTCAAATTATACCTTAATAAAACCTGCAAAAATACTTCTCTCATTCATTTTGGGAAGCAAAATGAAAACTTGTTAGAGGATTTTGTCTTTAGTTTCAGTGGTGGTGGTTTTGTTGAAATCTGTTATTCACCAAAAGCTAAGAGGAACGCAGTAATAAACAGAGTACCTACTTTAAGGATAGTGTGTGCTTCTATCTGTTGAATGAATTGACAGTAAAAGTAAATACTCATCGGTCATAGTCTAATTAATTGCTAAGTGGCAGGATGTAATATGCAGGACTCTGTAGATGAGGAGACATCTCTTAGGCTTAAAGTGCTTTGCTTAATGCGTCTTGATTGCCAGGTGTGGAAAGAAAGAATAACAAAATCCATCAGCAAAGCTGTCAGACACTTTCAGGTCTTTGGTGCTCTGAAGGAAAGGTCACCCTGCTGCTGAATCCAAAGGTTAATGGGCATCTTTCTTAGATGGCACCAGAGGTTCTGTTATCAGCTAAGCAGGTCGCATACTGAGGGAACAACACGATTTCTACCCTCAGATTCCTTTTTCCACAACAGCGCTTAACAGCTCAGGCTTTGCAGTCTCTCATGAGTGAGAAGAATTCAGTAGAATTTGAAGCTCAGAAACTTTCATGTGGCATGCACTCCTTATCTCTGTGCTTTCCTGTGCAATGGGATACTCTGCTCAGCAAGGCAGGTTGGTAAAGGAAGGGGAAGCTGGGAACAAGGACTGTGCTCTGCATTGCTCCAACACCTCTCAATTCCTTCTTGTGGCAACTTTCCAAAATACAGTGAGTGGGTAGTAACATTGCTTCCCAAAGTGAATATGAGATGAGTTAGAAGCCTGATTTAACAGAAATAATGGGAACTGGAAACCATCTGACCATTGCTAATGTGATGATTCAGAGAACGTCTCCTGGAAGCCATGAGGTCATATGGTGCACAGCTTGTGACAATTCAAAGTCTAGACCCACAGACGCTGGTCCCAGAAGAGCCTGTGCTTCCTTGGTTTATTGTTGTTTTTTTTTTCATAACAATTTTAGACTGGAAAAACTTTTTTAAAATTTACTTTTGTTGTTTGTTTGTCTTGAGACAGGTTCTCACTATGTAATTGTCGCTGGCTTGAAATAACTTTTATGGACCAGACTGCCCCAAACTCATAGAGATCTTACTCCCTCTCCTTTCCAAGTGCTGGGATTAAAGGCATGAGCCACAACAGTGGATCCAGTCTTATAGTGACAATTTTGGAATTTTGGTTTCTTTAAAAAATATAAATATTATAAGGATATGTTTTCATTTTAATCCCAGGTATGAGATATGGGGCTGCTTTAGATTGTCTACAGCAGCTGACTATGGTTTACCTTGTGTTCTAGCAGGGACATGATTTTACGAGCTGTAGATAGTCCCTGTAATTGTATGATGTTTAAAATTCCGTAGATAGTTCCTGTAATTGTGTGATGTTTAGAATTCTGGGGACTTTTCAAAGGGTGTATAAATGCTGAGGCCCTGAGAGGTGTGGTGCACTGTGGGGCCTTATGGTTGATTGTTGGTGATTGTTGATTGCTATTGGTTGAAGTTTGTTAAGTAGTCATGCATGAAGAAGAAACAATAAGAAGAAATTAGATATCCTGACAGCAAAGATCAAACTCGCCCCCAGGAACTTGACCTCCCTAATCACCAGGAAGTACTCTAACATTAGGACTGCTCACTTTCATACTGGCGAGTTTATTCAGAGATCTCTTTCTTTTCCCCTGCACTTTTCTTTCTCTATTACCTAATGTTAAGGGAGTTGGAAGGGAGAAAGAAAGTGGGTGGAGAAGGGTAAAAGAAAGAAGAGCCCACAAAGTAATAAACAGTCAGCTATACAGTTCGATCTTTGAACTTCTTTTTCAGTAGTGAGGCCTGATGGGAGAATGGATTGTGTGCATAAGCAGAGATATTCATGCGGTAGGCACATCTACTGTTCCTTGTTGCCCATACCTCCGGATAACAAACACTACTGACTTATTTGTACGGAATTCCAGTAGATACTTGAAGCAAGCAATTCAGTTGGGCTGAACAAGTGTGTGATCAGTCTCAAGATGCCATACTTTCCACTTGGACTAGAAGCAACTTCCACAGTAGAAATTAGGTAATGGTAATTGAAAGAATAATCAGAGATCATACTGTGTTCCCCAGACTCGAGTTGCTTTTTGCCATTAGCTGATTACTACTGCTGAAAATAACAGGGAAGAGAAAAGAAAGACAGGGTAACAGTTATTTTAATTTTCCTTTCAGTCTCTCTATAAGTTGAGCATAGTATGTTAGTAGAATCTGTTTACATAAAAAAGAAATAAAATGGTTGAATTAACTTGTTCATTGGTTCTACTGTCTGATAAGAATGAAAACAAATGCATGCAGAGTTACAAAATGAAAATTTGAAGTGCTTGTATTTTTATCTAAAATGTGATGTATAATGTAGAGTGGTAAAACTCCATGTCAATAATTTGTGAAAGGCGTTTAATAGAAAAATACTGATGATAATGGGGAGAAGCTAATGAAGAATAGAATAAAGTATTGCATTTTAATAGCCTTGCTTAAATACCTGACAAAAAGCAATTTAAGTGAGAAAAATATATGCTGACTCTAGTTAAGGAAGCACAGCCCATCTTGGCAGTGAGTTGGCCTGTTCCTGCTTGCAGATCATGAAGCAGTTAGCCATGGCACCACCAGAGAAAGCAATCTGAGAGCCTAGGCCTGAGAGCAGACCGGTATCTAAGCCCCTGAGGCTTACACACAATACATACTTGTTCCAGGCATCCCTCTTGCTTTCTAGGGTCCCAAAGTCAGCAAAATATCACTGCCAGTTGTGAACTAAGCTACTACATCGTGTAGCTAGTGCCTTCAAATACACTGGGGGTCTCTAAAAATAAAATGGATTATATTGTTTTGCTTGGTAAATATTGGGCAAGAAGAATAGTTAAATTTTTATTAAGTTAATGACAAATCTGGAATGAACGGTCAGATTTTAAATGTATTTTATTATACTCATTAATGTCTGCAGTAGTCAGAGCAGGGAATCAGATTGTCTAGAACTGAAGTTACAAATGGTTGTGAACCACTATGTGAGTCCTGGGAATTGAACTAAGGTCCTTTGGAAAAGGGTGCAGTGTTCTTAACTGCTGATCTATCTGCAGCTACAAGCAGTCACTTTTTAAAATAAGGCTATGTTAATTCATTTAAACAATCATGTAGCCAAGAAATAATTATGCAGCACCTACAAGACCTCATTCCCTCACTTGTAACTCACATGCAGGAATGTACAGACTCCACCAAAGAAGAGGGCACACTGGAGACACTGATGACTTGGGTCTCGAAGGCAGTAGGAATCAACAGGCTTGACTTGTTGAACTCACGTTGCTGCAGCAGAGTCTGAGAGCCAGCCTAGAGACTGATGAGAGGACATTTTAGGCCTAGGAGTATTTTATTTGCATAGCCAAACTATTTGCAATGGTTATGCGTTAAGCTTGAATTTAGTATTCAATGTTGGTACTCATTTTATTTGCTATTGCTTCTGATTATGTACACCCTGGCACCATTTCAGCGGTTTCCTGCATGATGTTGTTTAGTTTTGTGTTTGGGCTACAATAAATGAACATTCTCTTTTGATCTCATTTCATCTTTCTGATTTGTTTTTAGTTCTATTATCCCTATATGGAAATAAGGAGTCATGTTTTTAATCAAATGGTTTTATAGTATTTTCCTATTAATCATATTTTTGATATTTGTAAAGGTGTTCTGAACTGCCACATATTACTGTCATCAATGAGAAAAGATGAATGAGGGAGGTTGCCATGGTGGGAGTTGGGGGCAAGAAAAATCACTGTCAAGGACATGGCCCTATGAGTAACACCTCCAATGCAGTGAGAGATGAGGACTTACGATTCAAGACCCACTTAACAGCTGGGATGACTTGACATGTGATGTTATGATGACAGACTGATATGCTATGTTGCCTAGGAGCTTTGTCCTGTGAGGCCAACAAACAAATTGAGATTTCTTTAAATCTGTCATCAGACATTCTGTGGAAACTGCAAGGATCTCTTAACCCTCTGGGATTGTGATATCACAAAGATTGTTGCTTCATACAGAGCAACAAAAGTTTTATTTGTTTCATTGTCCCCATTGCTTACTATGATACTAATGTAAGAGTTGTGTAAGGCAGAAGAACCAATCACAACTGCATGTCTAAGGGAAAATAGTCCTGGAACAATGTCCTTGATGCTTTCTCCAGAAAAACATACCTTGAATAGTCATATAACAAATGAAAAGATACTCATATAAATTTTTATTTAATGGATATTTTAATAAGTAAGATATGATTTAAAGAATCTGTATCAGGGTATCTAATTGAAGTAAAAATTAAGGATTCTAAAGACACTTAAAAGGCAATGCTTACTCTTTATGACCAATGTGGGCTTTTAATAAGGAGAAAATCAAGAAGTCAAAATTAAATATCACATTGAAAAGCATCTTGCTTTAACTAATGCACGGTGATGCATGCAGAACATTCTAAGTGATTACAGAAAGCAGGTATCATCTGGTTGAGATCAGAAATATTTATAAAGAGAAAGAATGACAAAGATGTTTAGAAACTATCATAAATCAAAACTGTTGGTGATAAGTGTATACGTGGAGTAAATGCACTCCATGGAGGATTATCAGAAATATTAAAAACACAAAAAGTTAAATATGAGTCAGCAGGCAAACCCAGGGTACAAAATAGTAAGTAGGGCAGGAAAAGGGAGAAGTGTAATCAAAGCTGAAAAGAGAGGGAACAAGGACATGGAAAGTGAATCTGAAGAATACATTCAGACAGCAGAAAATTCATGACTATCAGTGGGCTATCAACAGAGGCATAGGGAAAGGGACAAGGAAGAATCCACTAAGAAGACAGGAGACTGAGGGAATGTTTAGCCTTTTTGCCACAGTCCTCTTCATTTTTTCCCTCACACTCCTATCCATTGATTACATAGCTTGAGTCCAGTACTCTTTCCCCTCCTGGCCACTGAAATGGGAACCACATCAGTGAGCAGGATGGGAAGGTTGGTGTTAAACCCTGTTTACTTATAAGCCTTTCTGTGTTGAAGGCCAAGATATATACTTTGAGAGACTCTTTTACTCTAAAGATAAGTGTTTTCTAGGCATCCTTTCCCATCCTGTTATTCTCTAAAGAGGTTTTCTAAATGATGTTCTCTCATTCTCTTTCTTGGACTTTTAGCAGCAGGAAACTAAGACTCAAGTGTGGCTTTGAAAGCTCTAGGGAAGAGTCACAAAATAAGACCTGCAAGTGTGAAGGGCTGTTCAGTGACCCCTAGTGTGCAGAAGGCCATGAAGAAATTATGAGATTATAGGATTCAGAGATGACAGCAGCTGCTTTCAGCTGCTCCTTACTGATGAGTCTTGTGAGTGAAATTCAGCTCTAGCAGTAAAGAAATGATTGCTGTCTACCCTGAGGTGAGAAGAGAAGTAAAGTGAGTGAGCAAATCGTGTCATACATTAGAACATTTTTGTCTCCATTTTCACAATAGATCTGTGGTAATTTTTAGAAAAAAATAGTAAATCTAGGAAAGTTTGCAAACCATTCCAAGGACTTCAAAGCTTTAAGGTAAAATAAACCAAGATTAAAAACTGTCTTGGAAAGAATTACAGGAATATCCAGTTAAAAGTTGCTTCTTGTGAGATTTCACAGTTCGTGCTGAAAAGAGTGGGCGATTCACTCTTCTCTAGAAATAAGCCTCATGACTGATTATTCAATATCAAGAGGTCAGCAATGAATGCACATACATGCGGTTGAGTTGTGGCAAAAATGGGAAAAGATAGAGGGAGGAGAGAGAAAATAATGCAAATATAGTACCTGTAAAAAATACAAGAAAAAAACCAGATGCACCCCATTCATAAATGAATAGATTCAAGCTTTTGTCATTTCTGAATAAAGAACAATCCAAAACATTCCTGAATAAAGGAAGTAGAATCTTTGATTTGTTTTCTTTAAGACTACAAATGCCGCCTGCAAGAGTGCGCCTTCTGAGCTCGAGACCCTTATGAACAACAATGCCAAGCAACCAGAGCTTCCAGGACCAAGCCACTACCTAAAGACTATACATGGACTGACCCTGACTCTGACTCATAGGTAGCAATGAATATCCTAGTAAGAGCACCAGTGGAAGGGGAAGCCCCTGGGTCCTGCATAAGACTGAACCCCAGTGAACTAGATTGTTGGGGGAGGGCAACAAGGGGAGGGTGGGGAGGGAAACACCATAAAGAAGGGAAGGGGAGGGGATTTTTGCCCAGAAACCAGGAAAGGGAATAACACTCGAAATGTATATAAGAAATACTCAAGTTAATTTAAAAAAAAAAAACACATAGAAAGCTGAATGTTCTGGTTGATATAGTTTATATAGCTACAACCTCCCATCATCAAATGAAGAGAAATATAGACATATCCTACAGATCAAACAGGTTTTAAAAGGAATCACACAAAGCTCATAATTTTCAGGGAGAGAAAGAATCTCACAATTATCCAGGCAGTTGAGAAGAAGTGTTCCTGAGAGCACAGTGAGATTGCTCGGCTTTCTCCTTTATTCAAAGCCACAGTCAGTGGCACGAGATCAGTAGTCTTTGAAAAACATTGTGGGGCCAATCCAAGTTGGGATGATAGCACAGTGAGCACTTATTACCTAGCAGGAGATGCTTTTGGGTTCTATCCTTATATGGTAAAATTCTTGCTAGTCCCAGCAGAGTACCACCTTCATCTTAACTTGTCTGCAAATGGACTCCCTTTCCAAACATTATCACACCAGGGAGTCCAGGACTCAGCAACAGAAATTTAAGGAAACACATTTTTCAGTGCATAGTAAATGGCTAGGAGGGAAGACTCATAAAGGTAAACATTATGAGATACCATAGGATCTTGAGACAAAGACAAAGCTTTTATACATGCTGACATATGAGGGGCAGTGACTAGATCATGACATAAATATTAACTCAGAGTGTACAGGTTTGGTTTCCTGGGTATCTATACTCCTCTTACTCTATAAAGTTGTCTCTTCTGTAAACAGAAATAGAAATGGGACTAATTGCTGGTGAGGTAACACAAGCCTTATTTTCTCATTCCTGTGAAATTTTGGCCTTCTCAGGCCATGTGGTGTTTTCTTACCATTAAAATTTGAAATTCCTAAAAACATACACATTGATTACCATATTGACAAGCCCATTCCTTTTCAATCCTTTTCTGTACCAAAGGCCTAACTCTCATATGCCATTGTCATTTATCCCACCATAATCATGGCACTTTTAAATTTACACAGAACAGAGTTTTCTGCCACAGTAAACATAGGTTGGCCATCTGACGGGTACAAATTGTAAATGAGTGAGACTCTTGGTCTGTTTGCTAATAGATGTATGTATCTTTTCTTTTGCAGCTATAATTTCTAAACACAGACGGGCCACATTATTGACACAAAACATGAGTTTACTGAGTTGATCACAGAGTAATAGTATTAGATTACTGAGGTCTTGATAGAGTTATTGACTGAGAATTGTGATTCTCAGAACAATTCATCTTCATAAGGGACATATGATAGTATCCAAAGACACTCCTTATTACTGATAGGGAGTGGTTTCTATTAGCACCCATTGAGAAGACAGAAATATAGTGCTAAACGCACAGTTTGAAGGGCTACAATTGTGATATATTAAGCCTGGATTGAGTTAGAGCATGTACTGTATTTTTGATGACAGGTCCAGCCTTGAGTCTGGACTCCAAATAGTGCTTCACCAGTACTTTGAACATGTTGCTATAGGTAGAATCTTCTGGATGGTAAAACATTCTACATTCATACATTGGATGTATAAGGCATTAATGACCCAACAACATTACCCAGAGTTCTGTGCTGATGGATCACAATATCACAAGTCCATTGTGATGATGTTGCCTGGGGTCTTATGGGGCTAAAATCACACTCACCAAGTTTGAGTTAAATCTTGTCAAATATGGACCATTAAATACCTTAGGTCTAAAAGGTTTAGGGTAACTTCAATTTGCTTTGTAAATGGTTTACAGGAATCATTGATATCTACTTTTTAAGTGGAGAGAGGATTATGAGTAAACATAAGTTTCCGTGCATGCTTGAAAAGTACTCAACTATTGAACTGTATCTTCAACTCCCAATCCCTCCACTTGATTTTGTGAGGGGAAGATTGGGTTTTAAATAATACAGGAAATATATCAGCCTTCTAGAAATGCATAGGGAAGAAAATGTCTTTGACAAACTGAGGTCAATTATCTACCTACTTCAATCCCATTTGTTATTTAATGTCATCTCTAGTAATTTGTGGAAATAATTTTCTCTACTATAAGACTATTTGCATTTCATGTATGTCTATGTGCTTCTTTCACTTCCTTATATCCCATCCAAAAATTGTCTCCTTGATCACCCAACCAAAATATTTGCCATTGTCTATGTCTTCAAATATATAATTTAACCAGGCAATCCTCCTTTCCCACAAAGTATGTCACTGATTGTATTGCTGGATCTGCCAGTGAAATGCTCAGCCCAGCAGACTGGGTTTCACTCTCATCCTGAATAGACATATAGTAAAGTTATCCAGTTCTAGCTGTTATTTATCTGTTAAACTAATCTGTGTCTTGTGCTTCTACTTTAAACTTCAGTTTTAACTGAGTGGAAACAAGCTCCAGAACTGATGCTACCCATAACTGAAAAGACTGGTCCTACTTGTTCTGGTAGTCATATCATCTGATCCTGCTCATATCAAAATCTAGAGAAACAAATTTATTCTTTAAAAAAAACACAAAAAACAAAACGTGTTATTGATTCTTTCTGAGCATCACATCATGTACCCCAAATCCATTCATCTCCCTGTCTCTTTAGATCTACCCTCTGCCCTCACAGCCTCCCTTCCAAAGAAAATAAACAAAATTAAGAAAATAAATAAATACATAAATACATAAAACAATGCATAGCAACGATCTTGTCAGGGAACCTGTAGTGTGTCTCTATATTTACTTGTACATGTTCATTTCAGCAAATCATTGGTCTGGTTCAAGTTCTCTGGCTTCCACTACACCTTCTGTACAGGATCCTCACCAGGACTCTGGTAATCATGTTGCCCTGTGTCATTGAAATCCTGAAGCTTTGGATCTTCAGAACCAGCCCTTTTACATGTTCTAGCAGTTTATAGATGAGATAGACTTTGAGATGGGCCAACTCAATAGCCTTGATCTGGGCCTGGGTAGTAGCTGAGTTTGTCAGCTTGCCAGCTCTCCTGCACTCTGTCATCAGAATGAGCTCCCCAACCCTGCCCAGCTAGCCCCCACCCCCAATGCTGCAACTGGCAATGGGTAGCGTCTCCTCTCCTGTTCTCATGTCCTCAGGTCTGGCTCTCCCATACTCATCCTTACCAGAGCCAGCCCTACTGCCCACTGTGGGCCCACCTTCTCAAGTACTGCAGCTAACAATGGGCTAGGCTAACCCTCCCACTCCATGACCTTGGGGCCAGCTCCCTCAATTCTTAACTGTCACATTGGAAAAAAATCAAGAAGATTGATGTTATTTTGTCAGAGATGCTGTTGGGAAACTGGGGCTGTCAAATCTTCCTACTGAGGATTCAAAAATGCCACAATCTTCATGGAACAAAAGTTGTTTATATTTAGTGAAATTCTATAGAGCATACACTTCCAATTTTAACACATAGCCTAGTGCTGCACTGAGAAGTTGGTTGTATAGGGTGATGTGGCTTGGGGATATTGCTTTTATTCTTAAAAGGATTGCCATTGCAAATTCTCAGCAAATATAAAAAAGTACAAATTACAAAAACATGCAAAAACTGTCACAAAAAAAATCAAGAAAATGTTATTTTGTCAAGATGCTGTTGGAAACAAACCAAAACTCTAAAGCCTTCTCCATATGTATGTTGTCACTGTTAAATATTCATCCAATCCAATTCAATTTTTGACATATTTACTGTTTGCCTGCTTTTTAGTAGATCTTGAGTTGTTCTGTTTGTATAGATACATTGCTAGAATTTTTATAGCATCCATTCAATGTTATTGGTATTATTGGCTTATAGATATGACCATGATTTTTACAATAATGATAAGCAAAATTTAAATGATCATTACAAAACATTCTCTGCTCACATTCTTCTTTTTCCTCATTGTACTTTTTTGTTTTTTATAGCTAAATGTTTCAGGGATTAAATCTTTTGATCAATTTTATTATTAGTGCACTAGAAAATCAAGAACAAATCAGTCTCAAAGAAGTTGTGGATAGAAACAAGTAGATTTGGAGTCAAATGAATGAAATAGAAATGAAAAAGGAATCAATGAAACAGAGGTGGTTTTTTGAAAATAAACTTTGAAACCTTACTCAAATTAAGAAAATAAAAGAAACTCAATTTAATAAAATAAAAGCAGACCGAAATTAATAAAATTAGAAATGAAAATGCAAACATTACAACAAATACATGAAATTCAGAGATTGTGAGAATATTTAAATTTTTTTGTTCAACTAAATTAGAAAATTTAAAAAAATGAATTTGTAGATGAATGTGAACTACCAAACTTAACCAAGATGAAATAAATAAATTACAGAGATCTATGAAAACTAATTGGATAAAAGCAGCAATTAATACTTCCTCAATAAGCCCAGAGACTGTGTGCCTTCCTGTTTCCACCTGTGCTAGGAGCAGTGCCTTGGCTCTGGATTCATACCTATATAGTCCACAATCCAGTTGCAGCTTAACACCCCAGGTATTCTGCCATATTCAAGATCACAGGTGAGACCCCAAATCCCCAAATCCTGCTCCAATACCCAGTGAACCAGGACCCCTGCAACACCTGGACATAGATTCCCCACCCAGCAAGAGACCTACCTTCCCATTTCCAACTGTACCATGGGCAGAGCCTCAGCTCTGGATCCTAACTCACACAGTCAACAACCCAGCTGCAGCTCAACTCCTCAATATTCTAACATATCCAGGATCACAGGATCACAGGAAGGACACGCTCCAGTCAGAGACAGATAGACCATATATCACTTGAGATAAACAGATGGCGAGAATAAGAAGATAGGCAACAGAAACCAATTTGACTTGGGAGCATCAGAACTCAGTTCTCCCACCACAGCAAGTCCTGGATACCCCAACACAGCAATAAAGCAAGATTAAGATCTAAATTCTCATTTCCTGAAGACGATAGAGGACTTTAAGAAGGACATAAAAAACTCCTTTAAAGAAATACAGGAGAACACTTGTAAACAAGTAGAAGCCCTTAAAGAGGAAACACAAAGTCCCTTAAAGAAATACAGGAAAACATAACCAAACAGGTGAAGGAATTGAACAAAAACATCCACCATCTAAAAAATGGAAATAGAAACATTAAAGAAAACACAAAGGGAGATAGCCCTGGTGATGAAAATCCTAGGAAAGAGAACAGGCATCACAGATGGAAGCATCTCCAACAGAATACAAGAGATAGAAGAGAGAATCTCAGAAGTAGAAGATACCAGAAGACATCGACACAACAGTCAATGAAAACACAAAAAGCAAAATCCTCCTACCTCAAAACATTCAAGAAATCCAGGACTCATTGAAAAGATCAAACATGAGAATAATAGGTATAGAGGAGAGTGACGATTTCTAATTTAATTGGCCAATAACAATCTTCAACAAAATTATAGAAGAAAACACTTCCCTAACCTAAAGAAAGAATTGCCCATAACCATTCAAGAAGCCTAAAGAACACCAAACAGATGAGGCCAGAAAAAAAAATCCTGTCATCACATAATAATAAAAATACCAAATACACAGAACAAAATTTAAAACATCAAGGCACTAAGAAAAAAATGGTCAAGTAACATATAAAGGCAGACCTATCAGAATTATACCAGACTTCTCAACAGAGACTCTAAAAGCAAGAAGATCCTGGACAGATGTCAGACAGACCCTAAGACAATACAAATGCCACGTCAGGTTACTATACCCAACAAAACTCAAAATTACCATAGATGGAGAAACCAAGGTTTTCCAAGACAAAACCAAATTTAAACAATACCTTCCTACTAATCTAGTCCTTCAGAGGATAATAAAAGGAAAACTCCAAGACAAGATGCAAAACTACACCAAGGAAAAAGCAAGAAATCTTTTACAATAAACCTAAAAGAAGAGAAATGCACAAACATAATTCTGCCTCAAACAACAAAAATAAGAGGAACCAACAATCATTGTTCCTTAATATCTCTCAACATCAATGGACTCAATTCCCGAATAAAAAGACACAGGATAACAGGCTGGATATATAACAACATCCAATATTTTGTTACATTCAGGAAACCCAAATCAGTGGCAGACAGATATGTCAAAGTAAGAGACTGGGAAAATTTTTTGTTTTAAGCAAATGGACACAAGAAACAAGCTGAGTAGCCATTCTAATATCCAACAAAATAGACTTTGAACCAAAAGTTATCAAAAAAAGATGAGGAAGGACATTATATACTCATCACAGAAAATCCACCAAGATGAACTCTCAGTTCTTAACATCTATACCTCAAATGCAAGGGCACCCCACGTTTGTAAAACAAACATTACTGAAGATCAATGCACACATTATAACTCACAGAATAATAGTAGGAGATCTCAACACCCCACTCTTACCGATAGGCAGATCATGGAAAGAGAAACTAAACAGAGACACAGTGAAACTAAAAGAAGTTATGGACCAAATGAATTTAACAGAACATCTCACACAAAAGCAAAGAATATACCTTCTACTCAGAACCTTATGATACCTTCTCCAAAACTGATAATATGATTTGTCACAAAATAGGCCTCAACAGACACAAGAACATTGAATTAATCCCATATATTCTATCAGACCACCACAGACTAAGGCTGGCCTTTAATAGCAATGAAAACTACAGAAAGCCCACATGTACATGGAAACTGAACAACTTCTTAACCAATGATAACTTGATCAGGGTAGGTAGAAAGAAAGAAAGAAATTAAAAACTTCTTAGAATTTAATGAAAGTGAATGAACAACATATCAGAACTTATGGGAGACAATGAAAGCAATGCTAAGAGGAAAACTCTTAGCCTTAAGTGCCTCTGTAAAGAAATTGGAGAAATCATACACTAGCACCTCAATAGCATATCTGAAGGCTCAAGAAAAAAAATAATCAAATACACTACAGTAAATAATTAAGCTCAGGACTTAAATCAACCAAGTAGAAACAAAGAGACCTATACAGAGAAAAAACAAAACCAGGAGCTGGTTCTTTGAGAAAATCAAAAAGATAGATAAACTCTTAGCCAGACTAACCAGAGGGCATGGAGATATTATCCAAATTAATGAAATCAGGAACAAAAAGGTAGTCATAACAAAGGACCAAGAAATTAAAAAAAAATCATTAGATCCTACTACAAAAGACTATACTCAACAAAACTGGAAAACTTGGATGAAAGGGATGATTCCCTAGACAAATACCAGATACCAAAGTTAAATCAAGATCAAATAAAGCATCTTAGCAGACCCATAACTCTTAAGGAAATAGGAGTAGTCATTGGAAGACTCCCAACCAAAACAATGCCCAGGGCCAAATGGTTTTAGTGTAGAATTCTATCAGAACTTCAAAGAAGATCTAATCCCAATACTTATCAAACTCTTCTATAATATAGAAAAAAAGGAACATGCACAATTCTTTCTATGAAGTCACAGTTATAATAATACCTAAACCACAAAAAGACCCAACCAAAAAGAATTATAGACCAATTTCCCTTGTGAATATTGAAGCAAAACCACGGACAAGACAAGGATGCCCACTCTTTTCCTACCTATTCATATACTACTTAAAGTTCTGGCCAGAGCAATTAGACAACAAAAGGAAATCAAAGTGGTACAAATTAGGAGGGAGGAAGGCAAGATATCAATATTTGCAGATTATATGATAGTATATATAAGCAACCCCAAAAATTCTACCAGAGAGCTCTTACAGCTAATAAACAACTTCAGCAAAGTGGCTGGATATAAAATTAACTCAAACAAATCAGTAGCCTTCCTCTACTCAAAGGATAAAAGGGGTTAGAAAGAAATTAGAAAAATGACACCCTTCACAATTGTCATAAATAATATAAAATCTATAGTGGTGACTCTAACCGAGCAAGTGAAAGATCTGTAGGACAAAAACTTCAATTCTCTGAAGAAAGAAATCAAAGAAGATCTCAGAAGATGGAAAGATCTCCCATGCTTAGGGATTGGCATGATTAATATAGTAAAAGTGGCCATCGTGCAGAAAGCAATCCACAGATTCAATGCATTCCCCATCAAAATTCCAAATCAATTCTTCAGAGAGTTAGAAAGAGCAATTCTTAAATTCATTTGGAAAAAATTAAAAAAAAAAGAAAAGCAAAAAAAAAAAACAACTCAACAATAAAATAACTTCTGAGGGAATCTATACTACAGAGCAATAGTGATTAAAAAGTGCAATTTGGTACAGAGACAAGCAAGTCGATCAATGAAACAGAATTGAAGACCCAAAGATCCAGAAAGGAATCAAATGCCTATGGTCACTTGATCTTTGACAAAGGAGCTAAAACCAACCAGTGGAAAAAAGAAAGCATTTTCAACAAATGGTACTGCTTCAACTGGTAGTCTGCATGTAGAAGAATACAAATTGATCTATTCTTATCTCCTTGTAGAAAGATCAAGTTCAAGTGGATCAAAGACCTTTACAAAGAACTAGACACTTTGAACCTAATAGAAGCAAAAGTATAGAAGAGGCTTGAAATCTTGGGCACAGGGAAAACCTTCCTGAAAAGAACACCAATGGCTTATGCTCTAAGACCAAAAATCTACAAATGGACCTTAAAAAAACTGAAAAGCTTTTATAAGGCAAAGGACACTATCAAGAAGACAAAGTATCATCTAACAAGATCGGGAAAAGATCTTTTCTAACCCTACATCTGATAGAGGACTAATATCCAAAATGAATAAAGAACTCAAGAAGTTACACTTCAGAGAACCAAATAACCCTATTAAAACATGCGGTACAGAGTTAATCAGAGAATTCTCAACTAAGGAATATCGAATGGCTGAGAAACACCTAAAGACATGGTCAACATCCTTAGTCATCAGGGAAATACAAGTCAAGACAACCCTGAGATTACACCTTACACAAGCCAAAATTGGTAAGATCAAAATATTACATGAGAACAGATGTTGGTAAGGATGTGGAGAGAGGGGAACACTCCTCCATTCTTGGTGTGATTGCATGCTGGTATAACCACTGTGGAAATCAGTCTTGCAGTTCTTCAGAAATTTGGACATAGTACAACCTAAGGACCCAGCTATATCACTCCTAGGCATGACCCAAATGATGCTCCAACATATAACAAGGATACCTGCTCCACTATGTTCATAGCAGCCTTATTTATAATAGCCGGGAGCTGGAAACAACCCAGAAGTCCCTCAACAGAGGAATGGATACAGAAAATGTGGTAAATTTATAAAATGGAGTGCCACTCAGCTATTAAAAGCAATGACTTCATGGAATTCAGAGGCAAATGGATGGAACTGGAAAATATCCCGAGTATAGTAACAGAGTCACAAACAAACACACATGTTATATACCCACATTAGGAAAATGCTCAGAATTCCCATGATACAACTCACAGACAATATGAAGGTCAAGAAGAAGAAATGCCAAAGTGTGGATGCTTCAGTCTTCTTAGAAGGTAGAAAAAGTGGGACAGAAAACGGTTCAGATGGCAATCAATTTAGAGGAACAAGAAATTGAAGAGAGTTGTGTAGCAATGGGGTAAAGAATTAGGGGTAGCTACCAGAAAGTCCCAGATATCAGACTAGCAAGAGGCTCCCAGGACCAAATAGGGATGACATTAGCTGAAATATTCAACAAGGGGAGAAAGAACCTGTAGAGGCCATATCCAGAGGTTATTAACAGCCCCGGGTTAAGGCCAGAATTGCTCTTGTCTAAAGGAATATAGAGACAAAATGTAGAGCACAGACTGAAGGAAAGGCCATCTAGACATTGTCCCACCTTGGGATCCACTCCATACATAGCCACCAAACCCAGACACTTGCTGATGCAAGAAGTGCTTGCTGAAAGGAATCTGATATAGATGTCTCTTGAGAGGATCTGTCAGAGCCTTACTGATACAGATGTGGATGCTTACAGTCCACCATCATCCTGAGCACCATAAAACCAATGGAAGAGTGAGGGGAAGGACTGAACGTGCTGAAGTGGTTTCCAACCCCATAGGAAGAACTACAATATCAATAAACCAGACTCCCCCAGAGTACCTAAACCACCAACTAAAGAATACACATGGAGGGACTCATGGCTCCAGATGCATACGTAGCAGAGCATGGCCTTGTCTGGCATCATTGGGAGGGGAAGCCTTGGGTCATTTGAAGGCTTGGTGCCAGAGCATAGGGGAATGATAGGGCAGTGAGGTGCAGAGTGTGTGTGTGAGTGTGTGCGCGCACACTTTTGGAACCAGGGGAGGGATAGTGGAACAGGGGGTTTTCAGAGGAGAAACCAGGAATGGGGATAACATTTGGAATGTAAATAAACAAAATGACCAACAAAAAAAAAATAAAAAGAAAAACTGGTGGATTAAGTGCAGAATTCTACCAGATATTCAAAGAAAACTAACATCAATAGTTCTCAAATTTTTCTGTAAAATATAAAATATAGGAGCTATGCCAAATCCTTTACATGAATTCAACACTATATGACCACCCAAATCACATAAAAACCCAACAAAAATAGAATTATAGGCCAATCACTCTGACAAAAAAATTCTCAATAGATGACTTGCAAATCAATCAATATCACATCCAACAGATCATTTATCATGATCAAGAGATGTCTTGATCTTAGAGATGTGAGATGATTCAATATACCTAAATAAGTAGATGCAATTCACCACACGAAAGGACTCAATGAGAAACATTCAATTGATGTAGAAAATGTTTTTGACAGAGTCAAATTACTTTCATGACAAAAACCCTGGAAGGACTGAAGATGAAGATAATCTGTTCAAGTTTTATTGTCCTGTGTCCATGTATTTGTCCTTTTTATTTATTTATTTATTTTGTAACTTTCTCAGTGTTCCAATCAAGTCAAGTTTATTCATCCCCACAAGAATGTACAACTATTCGATGAAAGCTTAAAAGCAATTAAGGAATAAATAATTAAAGAAGTCACCAGAAAACAACCATTAAATGTGCACTGATTAGTAGTAGAATGCCCACTGAACCAAAAGAAATCTATACACTCAAGGCAGATTCCTTCAAAATTCCAGTGACATTTCTCACAGAAATAGGAAACAAAATAAAACAATAGCAGCAACAGCAACAAAACCTCTTAAAGTTCATGTGGAAGCACAGAGGCCCTGGATAGCCCAAATTCTCCTATTAGAGATGATGTATCATATTTTAAGCTATACGACAGGATCGTAATAATAAAAAGAGCACAATACTGACACTAAACCAGATAGACTAATAATATAATATAGGTGAGGACCCAGAAATAATTACATACATACATGCAGCTACACGATTTTTGACAAGGTTGACAAAACATATTTTATAGAAAAACAAAATCTTTAATAAATGGTTTTGAGAATATTGGGTGTTACCATGTAGAAGGATGAAACTTATTCCTTCTCTCTTAGTTTGCTTTTAAATCAATTACAAATAGATTGCAAATTCCAGCTTTTAATATAAAGTCTGAATTTTCTAGAAGAAAAGAAATAAGAACCCCCAAAAATCAACAAGTATGACTTCGTGGAATTAAATGCTTTCTGTATTACAAAGAAAACTGAATTGACTGAAGATTCAGCATACAGAAACAGAAAAGAACCTGGCTAGTTCTCTATCTTAGAGTAATAGTATCTAGAATAAACAAGAAATGAAAGAATTAAAATAATAAAATAACAAAAATATGATTAAAAAGAGAGATATGGAAGTTAACAGAATTCTCAGAAGAAACACAAATGACTGAGAAATAGTGTAGAAAGTGTGCACTGTTAGTAGTAACACAGAAAGGTAAATTAATACTGTTTCGAGATTTATTTCATCTTTTCCAAGTCAGAATTCATAATATTAAAGAAAGATAAAAATAGAAAACTAATGCTGTTGAAGATATTGTGAACAGTGACCATTTATTGCTGGTGGGGTGCAAACAGGTTTAATCATTGTAAACAATAGGGTAGCTCCTCAGAAAACTAAAAATAAATCTAGAATGTGACCCAGATACAGCACCCATAGGTGCTGCATATAGTATTCTCAAAAGACTATTTTATTCTATAGAGACAACTACTTGTACAAGTTCATGAGTTCTTCATTTAAAATAGTGAAGACATGGGAAGTCTAGATCTCCACTAACTGATGAATAGACAATGAAAATGTGGTTCCTATATGTGTCTTAGTTAGGCTATCAAATGTTGTGATAAAATACTACAACCAAACGCAAACTCAGGGAGTAAAAAATCCCATCATAATCCTTCATTGCAAGATACATGGGCAGAAGTAAAACAGAGAAGGAAAGTGGACACAGGTGCTGATGGAGAGACAAAAGGAGTGCTGCATATAGGTATGCTACTAATGGTTTGTTCAGCCTGCTTTCTTATGTGCAAGACTATTAGCCCAGGGGTGTTACTGCTCACAATGAGCTACATATATCATCAACCAAGAAAGCTCACCACAGGCTTGCCTATTGAGCAATTTAATGGGGCCATTTTCTCAACTAGAATCCCTTTTCTAAAATTATTCTAGCTTGTGTCAAGTTGAGAAAAAATGAACTAGCACAATATACAGTGTAATTTTATTCAGGTATAAGAAAAATGAAATTATGAAATTGGTAAGTTAATGCATAGGGATGAAAAATACTACACTTGGTATAGTAACCCAAACACAGGAAAATAAAAGTCATATGTTCTCACTCATATGGAAATTTTAAAATAGAAGGAAATCATTAACTATTTGTCATAAGGGGAAAGAAAACTCTTAAGGGAGGATGTGTCATAGAACACAGGTGCTAAGGGGACTGGAAAAGCAATGGGAAGAGTAATTCAAGTAGAAAGAGGCATGGAAAGGTGAGGCAGAAGAGGGTACTGGAGTAGACATCACTAAAAATAAAGGTGTTTAGGTTTTGTACACCTCACCTTTACACACACACACACACACACACACACACACACACACACACACAAATTGGAATTTTCCAACACAGGGTAATATAATCCCAAAAGAAAGCATATGTTCCCAAATACCAAATACATACTATAGTAGCAGATATGGGATGATGCCTTCTTTTACATTGTTGGTCAGACATGTCTCAAAGACCATAAAATAACATGGGATATTGTCATTGCTCTTGGTTACCCATGACAACTTGATGTTAAGGCCCTATTTCAGAAAACACCATACATATTGGCCACAGTACATAAAGAAATCATGTTGGTACTGATAAGTATGCTTCCTTCCTAGTGACAAGCTTTTATAACACAAGAAGTGCTATATTAGATGGTGATAAAACTTATTAACAATTTTATGCAAGTGTGAACACTGCAGACTGAATAATAACCAGTACGACAAGATATGCCTATGGATACAATAGTGACACAAATGTTATAGGGTAACTTTCTTAGTTTGTGTTTCCATTGTTGTGAAGAGACACCAGGACAGCTCTTATAAGGGAAAACATTTAATTGGGGCTGGTTTATAGTTTCAGATATTCAGTCCATTCTCATCTGGGCAGGAATTATGGCAGCATATGGTGCTGGAGATGAAGCTGAGAATCTTGATCTGAAGGCAACCAGGAGAGACTGTCTCTTATACACTGGACAGAGTTGGAGCACAGGGAACCCTTAAAATCCACTGCACCCCCCAGTGACACATTTCCTTCAAAAGTGTTATACCTATTCTAACAAGAATACATCTCCTAATAGTGTCACTTCCTGTTTGCCAAGCATTCAAAGATATGAGTCCATGGGGGTTAAACTTATACAAACTACTACAATAATCAACTAATTTCTTTTAAATTTAGGCCCTATTCCACAGGAGAAAACATAATGCTGGTACTGTACATATGGCAAAGAATCCATGGCTGGGGAGCACACAGACCTCAGTAATGAATCTATTATTATTATTATTATTATTATTATTATTATTATTATTATTATTATTTTATCAAACTGTTCTCTAAATTTATATCTTTTTAATTTAAGTTAATGAAGCTTTAAGACTTCATCATAGAAATTTCTTTGTGAATGGTGGTTAATGCAGAAAGCTAAAATTGGTCCAAGTTTAGACAATAAGTGATGAGTTCACATCCACAAATTGGATATCTGTATCACCCTTTCCTCAAGAACCATAAAGAGGGATTTTAAGAACCCAAGGTAGGCAAGGATAGAGTGAAGCAATGTCTACTCATAGTAACTGTAGTTACTCATAGCAGCTATACAAGGCCAATGCAAAATCAAACCAGTCAATATTCTTGCATAGGGTGAGAAGAGGTTTATCTGTAATCACATTAATGTGAGGACCTATGAGACAGTTATTTACTTTGTTGGGAGAAAAACCAAACAAACAAAAACCAAAAATAAAAAACAAGCTTTATTTAAAGATGTAGTTTCTAGCAATTCATCCATGATCTTGTGGATAGCACACAACTAGGTGTATATATACCATGGAAATTGGAGTCAGTGGACTATACAAAAATGAATACATGAAGTATGGAGGAAAAGAATAGAGGAATCTGAAAATAGTTGAGAGAGGAGTTGGGTAAAAGTTATTAAAATTGTATGAATTTTTAATAGAATTAATATATATTTAAGATAATAGAACATTTTTTAAAATTCATGATGATGTGTTGACATATATAGGCAAGCATAAACAAAATAAGTATGCATATAAGTATGTATTTCACAATCTGTAATAAAATGTATTCATTTTTTGTATATGAAACTTTTTTGTTTTAAGTATTTTACATGATTCTGTGATGAACTCATTAATTCTCTACATGGATTATGCAAAGTAACATGTTTGTTGTGAAATTTTCATGCATATATGGTATTTTGCATTTTACTTCATCACCCATCTTCTCCATATTTAACTGCTTTGTCATTTGTCCTCTTAATTCCTAAGTTTAGATCTTATATTCTTTTTTCTAAATAGCATGTAAAATATTATGTTTCAACATGGCATCACCATACACACACAACATGCACTTTGCTCATATTCAAAATTCTACTCCTCTTTTTATTTTTGCTTTAGAAGTATTTTTTATTAAAATTTTTTTGTTTGCAACTGTTTTATTTTTATTTTTTCCTTCCTCTTTATTAAATTGGTTATTTCTTATTTACATTTCAGTGGTTATTCCCTTTTGCGGTTTCCAGGCCAGCATCCCCCTAACCCCTCCCCTTTCCCCTCCCGTTCTATATGGGTGTTCCCCTCCTCATGCTCCTCCCCCCATTACCGCCTTCCCTGCAACAAGCACATTCACTGGGGGTTCAGTCTTGGCAGGACCAAGGGCATCTTCTTGCTCTCATAGTCTCTGGTGAGAAGTCTGATGTAATTCTGATAGGTCTGCCTTTATATGTTACTTGACCTTTTTCCTTTACTGCTTTTAATATTCTTTCTTTATTTTGTGCATTTGGTGTTTTGACTATTATGTGTCAGGAGGATTTTCTTTTCTGGTCCAATCTATTTGGAGTTCTGTAGGCCTCTTGTATGTTTATAGGCATCTCTTTTTTTAGGTTAGGGAAGTTTTCTTCTATGATTTTGTTGAAGATATTTACTGGTCCCTTGAGTTAAGAGTTTTCACTCTCTAATATACCTATTATCCTTAGGTTTGATCTTCTCATTGTGTCCTGGACTTCCTGTATGTTTTGGACCAGTAGCTTTTTCCGTTTTACATTATCTTTGTCTGTTGTGTCAATGAATTCTATGGAATCTGCTCCTGAGATCCACTCTTCTTTCTCCTGTATTCTATTGGTGATGCTTGTATCTACCGTGCCAAATCAGAGCCTGCCCCACATGTGGCCCATACATACACAGCCATCAAACTAGATAAGATGGATGAAGCAAAAGAAAGTGCAGGCTGACAGGAACCGGATGTAGATCTCTCTGAGAGACAGAGCCAAATATGTGGCAAATCGTGGTGAATGCCAGCAGCAAACCACTGAACTAAGAACAGGACCCCTGTTGAAGGAATCAGAGAAAAGGGCTGAAAAGAGCTTGAAGGGGCTTGAGACCCCATATGAACAACAATGCCAACCAACCAGGGCTTCCAGGGACTAAGCCATTACCCAAAGACTATACAGGGTCTGACTCTGGACTCCAACTGCATAGGTAGCAATGAATAGCCTAGTAAGGGCACCAGTGGAAGGGGAAGCCCTTGGTCCTGCCAAGACTGAACCCCCAGTGAATGGGACTGTTGAGGGGGAGGGCGGTAATGGGGAGAGGATAAGGAGGGTAACACCCATATAGACAGGGAGAGGGAGGGGCTCTTAGAGAGTGAACCACTAAAAGCATATACTGGCTGGATCTAGACCTCCCTCTCACACATGTATGTAGCAGATATTCAGCTCCATTTTCATGTGTATCCCCCAACAAAAGGAGCAGGGACTTTCCCTAAATATTTTGGCTACCATGGACCCTGTTCTTCTAATTGGGCATCAGAATTTGGCCTCAGTGAGAGATGATGTACGTAGACCTGCAGAGACTTGATATGACAGATTCAGGGGATATCTGCTCAGCAGGGGCTCCACTCTCTCAGAGGAAAAGGGGAAGAGAGGAAGAGGGAGGGAATGTTTGTGGGGCAACAGGGTAGAGGAGGTCATTGATCATGATGTAAAGTGAATAAATAAATCAATGGGGAAAAAGTTGAGCACTGTTTCACTTAGTGTCACTTTGTTCACATTTGATGGTTTTCTTTCAATATATTATAATTATAAACTATCTATATTATAATTATAAATATATACATATTTTAATATCATATATAGCATATACACAAACATTCTATCTAAATTTCATTATCTATGTTTATGAGTACAATTTTAGTATTAAATCAAACGACATATTAAGATTATAATACATATTGTACATTACTTGTGAGAAAGTAAACCTATCCCATCAGCAGAACAGGAGGCTAAGTACTGTTTTGAAAACACTGAGTAGTTTAAAAAAAAAACTATCTGGCCTTATTTTTGTGGCTTGAAGAAATCTAAGTTTCTGTAGTGACAAGTATGGGCTAGCTTGAGCATTCTGAAGCTAAGTTATGCTCTGTTGCTTCTGTGTTATAACTGATGTTGAGTTTATAAGACTATTATTACGTCCTGAGTGACTTTTGCTCTCTCTCAGTAGTTGCATAGTGTGCTTAGGAATCATGAAGAGCAAGAGGGGAACATAATGGAATAAAACCAAATAAGGATGGCACCCAAATTTCGCACGCATGAACATCTTCGATTAGAAGAGGCATTATTAATTATAATGTCCAGTATTTTTTATTAATTGATTGACTGACATAGTGCTGAGTATTGAATATAGGCCCTTTCACATGCTCAGCACTGTTCAATCATTGAGATACCCACTAAGCCCTTTCTGTTTCCTAAAGCTTCCTTGCCCTACAAAGGATAGGTAGCTCTAAGCCAATATTATTCTTCCTTTGCTATCAGTTAATATAACATTTGTACATATATTTGGGCATCACACATATATCTAATGATTACATAAATCTATGGTTATTTCTGCATTCTAGCAATAGCATTATTTCAAGTAGTTTGATGGTTCCTAGGCCAGGCTGAGCTAATGAGACTAAATGCTTTTTTACTCTTAGTAAAAGAAAAGATATGTAGGTGCCCCAGTGTTGATGGCTTATGTTGTTTGTCCAGAGGGTTGTGATAATTATTATACTTAGGAGTTGATGAGTATGAGTAGGGGTATTGTATCCCTTCTCTGACCAACTATTCAGCGTTCTATGAGCACTTTATCAAGAATGTGGTATCATTAAATGTAATAGTTATGCACATTTGCAAGAGGTTCATTTTGGTTTGGGCATCAAACTTGTAATCTATAGAATAAAACCTTCTTCTCAGAAGATACACATCATCTCAAAAGTCTAGTGTTTAACTGCCTTCATCTTTAACAACAACAAAAAATACAGACAGAATCTGGAACTTTAAAAAGGCGTCTGTAGATATTTTACAGTCTTGCTTTTTTCCCTTCCGTTCTCTTTCTTTAATCTTCATCCTCTTTTCTCATTATCAGCAACCCTTAAGAATATATTAACCTCAGTCCCACTCAGTCCAACAGACCAGTTGGGCTGTGGGCACATTGACAGCACAGTCCTTGCCTGTAAGTCATGCCTGGCTGCTCCCACAATCTTTCTGAAGCCTGAGTTATTTGTATTAAGAAAGGCCAGCACTCAGGCCCCTGTGAGTCAATTCTTTGTAACAGTTGCCAATATTTTTATACCTAAGAGCATGGCTCCATTCTTTATTATCACTCAGGAATCAATACTCCCATTGCCTCACAAAATGCTACACAAGCATTATTGGCATTTCACTTGGCAGTGAAGTGGATCAACATCAATCTCCAATGCACATGCTGCTAACCTGCTCCCCGTACCCCACCATCACATGCCCTAGGATGCTGCCCCCTGAGCAGTCAGTCATCTGTGCTGTCCAGGCTGCTTAACCTGAATGGGTAGCCAGTGTTGCTCTGTCCTGCTCTGTGATAAGGAAACAGAGGCCACACATTTATCCTTTCACAGCAGCTGCCCCTCTATGCTCTCCCTTGTTCAATCTGTGTCTGAAGATTTTTCTAACATTCCCACTGCCCCCTTGTTTTTTAAAATTGCCCTTTCAGAGCTTGTCATTAATCACCTAATGGCAGTTTCTAGACTCACTACTGGAAATTATTTTGAATTTTAATGCAATTTCTGGGGATTGAGAATGGCTCTTAAAAAAACAAATCTTGTTTTGTTTTTCCAAAACACCAAACTATATTTACTGTTTAGAGCATTAAAGGAAAATAGATAATGTACAAACCAGTGAATAAACACAACAGACATCCCACTCAGGCCCACGCAGCTAACAGGAGTAGAAACATTTTTCCTCAGGACCTTAAGCAAGTGAGAGATAGTGACTATAAAAGGCAGAGATGGCCATCAAGCAGCAATAGATCCTTACAGAAAGATGACAGGCAGGAACTATGGACATTTAACTGACCACACAATGCAGAACCGAAGTCACCCACTGATGCGTCCTTTTAATACACACTTGGAAAGCTGCTCAGCACAATCCATGAGAATGAAGTCACCTTTTCCGGGCTTGCTTTTGCAACCACACTTGAAAGCATCTCTTATACAACATCGCTGAAAACTTGATACTTAACCAATAACCTTCTTGTAAAGAAACCATAATTATGTATCGAAAGCAAGTGCTAGAAGAAGAGACCACGTTCAACTTCCAAATGAGACATGACAATTACTTTCTTCTACATTAAAATAAGGGAAGAGAGTGGGTTTCATTGTACCACCCTTACCGATATATCCATTAACAGATACTAGCAGGAAGTGGCCATGTGCAAGAGTGCCTGGGGCCACAGTAGAAGACTCCTCACAGTTTTTAAGAAGCATTAGTCTTTTTTCTTTAACTTTACCATATACTTGACAAGGCTCAAATGTGCAGTATTTCAGATTTTAATACTCTATGACTATAACAAACAGGTGGAATTCTGCCTCTCTGCCCCTCCCCACATCCAATAGGCATACCTACTGGGTAATGTAACCACAAGCTCTCTCTACCTGATCAGAACCAGTCACACTGGAGGAAACCACAGTTCCAGGGATTAGACTCAGGCCACAGGGTGAGAGCCCACATCCAGACCCAAGTTTGGGGGGGGGAGGAAATGAAAACAAAAAACAAACCCCAAAACTTCACGCCTCAGTTCCCCCAAGTCAAACCCTCCTAATGGCCAAGTTATGTATTTAATGCTCTCACCCTTGCAGTGCACTCTCGATGTAGTTCACTCCAAGTCTGTCAGAAAAGAAGAAGCGTTTGGTGACTCTGGCTTCTGTTGGCTTTTGTGTGATTGGTGTGACTGCATGGTCACCATTCAATAGCAAGTGTTATGACAATGGTTGAGTGTGGGGTTTCTCCCTCAGGAGGCCGTTCTTCCTGTCTGCTGCTAGAATATGTCAATAGTGTCCTTATCCTTTATTTCCAGCTGGGTTGATGTGTCTGCTTTATTGATTGATTGTTCATCAAACCAAAATCACATCTGCCTCATTGACAAGCCCTGACTTTCACAGTAGGCCTTCATCATCTTGCTCAATGGGGTCTGCCCCTTTATCTTGAACTGCACCACTGAACCACCCTGCCCCTCCACTTTCAGGGTGATGTGTTCTTTCTCTGTCTTCACACTCTCCTTGGGCTTCTCTTCCTACATGGTTGTGCCCACAAACACAGGGGGAACTGGTGGCAATGGAGAGGACAAGTCACGCTCTCTGCCCACCATTCTCCCACAGCAACTCAAAGAAACAAATTTAAACACACACACACACACACACACACACACACACACACACCCTGCACAAAAGGCCAGGCAGGACCTGCAATTTCTTCTGGTAACACTTAGCACAAACACTAAATACCACAATAGTTTCAAAAAGCAATTTCAAAAGTTTTATCACATGGACATTTCTGTTTCAGCATCTGTTTTGATTGATGTACTAATCGAATCATTGATAGGAGAATGTGCTTTATGTCAATCTCATGTCTGGTACTGTCAACATATAGCTGACATTGTATCCAAATGAATATCCAGAAAACATGAGGAGCTTTGCAATTTCATATTAAACTGTGTAATACCCCAATTGAAAGTTGGCAATGACACGGATGTGGTAGTGCACCTGTGATCCAGCATTTAGGAGGCTAGCCAGAAGAGCTATGAGCTGATAGCCAGTCTGGGGTATATAGAAAGTTTGAAATTATACTGAGTCACATGTTAATTTACCTTCTCAAAATAAGACCAAACAAACAAACAAACAAACAGAAGCCCCGAATCATCAATGGCCATTGTGGCTCATCTCTTTCTACTCACTGTGAAGATGGTATTAGTAACTTTTCCATTGCTGTGTTACTCTGACAAAAGCAACATGAGAATGGAAGGGTTTATTTTGGCTACAGGTTGAGATTAAGCCCATCACTGCAGAGATGGCATGTACGTTAGCAGGAACATGAGCTAGCTGGCCATGTTGCGTCTAAAGAAGACACAGAGAGAAGACAATTCATGCTTAACTAGCTTTCTCCTTTTTATTCAGACCAGGATGCAAGCCTGGGTAGAAGTTGCCCACTATTTGGATGGGGCTTCCTCCTTCAATTAAACTAATAAATATAATCAGTCACTGGCACACTCATAGTTAGATTTATCTAAATCATCCTACACAGATATACCTGTCAGTGTGTATGTTGAATGATTATAGATTATGTGCAATTGATAATCATTATAAACAATCATAATTACACACACACACACACAACACACACACACAAACACACACACACACACACACACAGAGAGAGAGAGAGAGAGAGAGAGAGAGAGAGAGAGAGAGAGAGAGAGAGAGAGAGAATGTGGAGAGTTGGAATCATCATGAATCATCATGCATTGTTAGGTGGAAAGGTAAGATGACACAGCTCTTTTACTCTCTGTTGAAGAGTTTTAGAGTTTAAAAGAAGAATTCAAGACAAGGTTTTAGATGAATACTTGTATAACAGAACTAAAATTAGCATTCACTGTACTCAGAAAGTATAAACTCCCTAACAAAAAGTGAACGTGTGAACAAAATATGAAATACACATGCAGTGGCATTGGTGATGATGGTAGTGATTATATTTTATAGAATGGTCATCATGATCAAGGTGAAATTACACCAATTACTTAGTTAGATTTATAACATTATTACTTTCCTGAACTGTGTAGTTGTTTACATTAAATTTTTATTCCAAATCACAGAATGAAAATCCTTGTATCTTAAGAAGACATAGTACAGACATTAGACTTTCCTGTTTCATAAAGTTATTTGAAATTATCAGTTTGTATTTGTGTTCAAATCAACATATGAGCCTAGATTATAAGGTTATAAGCAACCACAGAATTATGGGTTTTCAGTGGCAGCAAAATGGCCCTGTTTAGTTTTTTTTTTTTTCCAGGAGAAAAGCAACTAGGTTTTTTTATTTCATTTGCCAACATTTTTCTGAGAAAGTTTACTTCCCCGAGATTCTATTTTTGCCAGGTAATAATGAAAAACCTTTGCAAAACAAAAACAAACAAACAAAAAAAGAAAAAAAAACACCCTGCTCACTTAGTGCATATGCTTGATATCAAAAGACAATCCTTTCTTTTTTTTTTTTTTTTTTTTTCGGAGCTGGGGACCGAACCCAGGGCCTTGCGCTTGCTAGGCAAACGCTTTGCCACTGAGCTAAATCCCCAACCCCGACAATCCTTTCTTAAATATTATGTGTTGTAATCATTTTGTTCTCATAGACTTCAAGTTCTGTAGACATTACTGGGGAAAATTAGTATATAACATGGATATATTCTGAAGTAAGAGAGTTCCTGATGTAGGACTTCTGCTTCTATTATGTCTTACACAAGTGATGCGACTGTAGGCAAGTTAACTAAAGTCACTTTTGCCCTCTTTATGTGGCTGTATAATTGTGTTACCTGTTTTATGCAGTTGTAGGTGTCAACTGAAGTGTTGACGCCATATTCCATTAAGATAAACAAAGATGCCTGTGGAAAGATGATGTGGTCTGTGGGAGTGCTGTCTGATGCCTGGACAGTGTGAACCAGTCTTTATTCCTTTTGAGTCTTCTCTCACCAGTCCTACATTATGGTGACAATGTTTGCTTTCAGTTATATTGCTTAACAGATAATAGGCAGTATTTAGTATCCTGCCCCAGCACAGCACAACACAGCACAGTATGGTATACCCAGCGCAGCACAGCACATCTGCCATAGCAACCTGTAATTTCCTAGGCATAGTAAAGAACTCGGCAGTTGACTTTCAAGAAAACATCTTTAAGTTTCCCAGACTTTTATTCATATTCAGTTGTTTGGTGTATCTTTTAAACCAAAGTAGACCACAATGAAAACCCTTAAAGCAGTTAAATATGTGACCACCTAGCAAAATAAGGCAGTCACTGAATCATGAGCCACTGTGACCAAGCGTGTTCATGTGTAAGCAATGAGTGCTCTATTTCAGCAACCCCTTGACATTTGGATTTGATTCTAGTTGAAGCAAGGAAGTCTCAGAGTTCCCTGAAGACGATAGTCTTATTAGCAGCTGTGCTGTACTACAATCCTCCACACAAAATAAAGCTTGCTCCCATAGCAGATGCTCCCTGGAAACATAATTGTGTGAGCACGGCATGTAGGCTCCAAGGTCCAGAAGAAAGATGTGACTTTGATGTGCCGACAGCACAGTGACTGCTTCCATTCAACACTTAACATGTAACTCTGCCCTGGCCTCTGCTACTTACTTCAGATTCATGCTCTGGCTTTGATCTGATCGCTGAACTCTAAACGAGCCCTCCTTGTTCAGAGCTCTTAATACATTTCCCATATAGCTACGCTCGCTCCTCTCACTGCACTTAGAGACATAGAATGCTCTACAGTTTATTAAGACAGGTAATGATTTTTGAGTTTGAGTAACTAAAACTGAAAGCATAAATTTTTCTGGGCTGGCACATTGGTTATGTGTTACATTAAATTAATTACACAAGATTGTTCTAAATTGAGAACGCCTTTATCCTCAGAGATTTTTTTCCTACTCCTTTGGCAACAAGCCTGGGTATCTACAAGTCCTTTCCCACTGTGGAATAGACATACAAGAGCAGGATCCTATGATGTGCCATGGGGCTAGACTCCTGGTATTCTGTATCTCCTGTTCTGGGGACTGCAAGGATGAAGTCCTAAGGATAGGCTATGGCCATGCTCCCTCTGAGATGAACAGGGACGATTTTTTCTGCCTAATTATTTCAGTGGCTGTGGGCGGCCTATTCTTTTGTTGGTCTGGAGTGATAGCTGTCTCTCTCTGCCTCTATTATATATGTAGTCCTCTTATATGTCTATCTGCACATTGGAACTTCCTTTTCTAATAAGATCAACTGCCATATTATAGAATATTACGTTTCATGGTAGCAGTCTCATGCTAACCCAATACTACTTTAAAAACATTAGTCTTTACACATGCTGCCAGTTAGGACTCAGCATACCATTTCAGCAGAAGATATTTGACTTTAACACCAGTTGATATTCTTTTTGAGGATAATAATCCTGCTGGCTGCAAACATAATACTATCCTTAAATTTTAACATAAGTTTCTTTATTCTAAGCATATAAGGAGAGAACTACTGGATTGCCTATTGATTCATTGAGACCTTCACAATCTTTATGCCACAAGTTTATGTATTATTTAAGTCCTGCAATCCTTTTAGAATACATGAATGGAGTGCGTATGACATGCTACTCCTAGATATATATGGTAGCTGTTTCCCTTCCAAGGTAGTGAGAATCCACTCCTTCAATAATCTATCCTTGTATATAAAAGTTTGATGTCCAAACAATAGTTTTCTACTTGAAAGTGGGGCTGACGGGCTTTTTTCTGGATTTCATAGACTTTTTCCCTTTTCTAAGATTTCTCACAAAATAAGGGTGGCTGTGAGATGATTTTGCTTCTCTGTTTCCTTGAGTATAGTACTGTGAGTCAAATGGCTAAAACTCACATAAAATTAATTTATAGGTGTGACATTTTGTATTCCCTAGAGAATAGGGTGTACCTCAAACAGAAATCAAAAAGCAATATCAGGACTGTAAATATAGTATTCTGCCTGTGAAACTTCAGTGTAAATGCCTGCATTTCTCTCTCATTTTTTATTTCATTCAGAATTTATTAACATTAATTCTTTAACTAGTTAGTTATATATTTATATTTCAAATGTTATTCCCTTCCCTGGTTCCCTCTTCCCCCACACCCCCTCCCTCCTTATATGAGGATGTTCCCCCTCCCACCCACCCACTCCCACTTCAATAGCCTGGCATTCCCCTACACTGAGGAAAAGAGCCTTCACAGGACATGCACTCCGTAAAGGTCTCCTCCTGTAGCTAGTTATGACCCTCACTGGATGGATGAGGACACAAACCAACCTACAAAAATTTTGACCCAATATTTGCCCTGTCTAAAAGAAATGAAGGGATGGGACAAAGATGGAGCAGAGAGTGACAGTGGCCAACGATAACCTGCCTAACTTGAAGACCATCCATAAGCAAGCATCAATCCCTGACATTATTAATGATACTCTGTTATGCTTCCAGACAGGAGCCTAGCATAATTCGCCTCTGAGAGACTCTATCAAGCAACTGACTGAAACAGACACACCACAGCCAAACATTGGATAGAGATCTGGGACTCTCATAAAAGAATTGTCTAACAGCCAGAATACAGCAAATACAGAGGCGAATGCCAGCAGCAAACCACTGAACTGAGAACGGGACCCCCGTTGAAGGAATCAGAGAATGAACTGGAAGAGCTTGAAGGGGCTTGAGACCCCATATGTACAACAATGCCAAGCAACCAGAGCTTCCAGGGACTAAGCCACTACCTAAAGACTATACATGGACTGACCCTGGACTCTGACCTCGTAGGTAGCAATGAATATCCTAGTAAGAGCACCAGTGGAAGGGGAAGCCCTGGGTCCTGCTAAGACTGAACCCCCAGTGAACTAGACTGTCAGGGGGGAGGGCAATGGGGGAGGGTGGGAAGGGAACACCCATAAGGAAGGGGGAGGGAAGGGGATGTTTGCCGGAAACCAGGAAAGGGAATAACACTCGAAATGTAAATAAGAAATTCTCAAGTTAATAAAAAAAAAAAAAAAAAAAAAAAAATTGTCTACCAGAGAACTACCAAGCCTGATAAACAACTTCATCAAAGTGGCTGGGTGTAAAATTAACTCTAACAAATCTGTAGCTTTCCTCTGCACAAAAGGCGAACAGACTGAGAAAGAAATTAGAGAAATGGCACCCTTCACAATAGTCCGAAATAATATAAAATACCTCGGTGTGACTTTAATTAACCAAGCAAGTGAAAGATCTGTATAATAAGAACTTCAGGTCTCTGAAGAAAGAAATTGAAGAACTCAGAAGATGGAAAGATTTCCCATACTCATGGAATGGCAGGATTAGTATAGTGAAAATGACCATTTTGCCAAAAGCAATCTACAGATTCAATGCAATTCCCACAAAATTCCAACTCAATACATCATAGAGTTAGAAAGAGCAATTTGCAAATTCATCTGGAATAACAAAATAACCAGGACAGCCAAAACTATCCTCAACAATAAAAGGACTTCTGGAGGAATCACCATCCCTGACCTCAAGCAGTATTACAGAGCAATAGTGATAAAAACTGTATGGTATTGGTACAGAGACAAACAGATAGACCAGTGGAATAGAATTGAAGACCCAGAAATGAATCCACACACCTAACACCATCCAATGGAAAAAAGATAGCATTTTCAACAAATGGTACTGTTTCAACTGGAGGTCAGCATGTAGAAGAATGGAAATCGAACCATTCTTATCACACTGTACAAAGCTGAATTCCAAGTGGATCAAGGACCTCCACATCAAACCAAACCAGTAGAAGAGAAAGTGGGGAAGACTCTTGAACACATGGACACTGGAGAAAATTTCCTGAACAGAACACCAATGGCTTATGCTCTAAGATCAAGAATTGAAAAATGGGATCTCATAAAGCTGCAAAGCTTCTGTAAGGCAAAGGACACTGTCATTAGGACAAAACGGCAACCAACAGATTGAGAAAAGATCTTTACCAATCCTATATCCGATAAAAGGCTAATATCCAATATCCACAAAGAACTCACGAAGTTAGACTCCAGAGAGCCAAATAACCCTATTAAAAATGGGGTACAGAGCTAAACAAAGAATTCACAGCTGAGGAATATCTAATGACTGAAAAAACACCTAAAGAAATGTTCAACAACCTTAGTCATCAGGGAAATGTAAATCAAAACAACCCTGAGAGTCCACCTTATCCCAGTGAGAGTGAATAAGATCAAAAACTCAGGCAACAGCAGATTCTGGTAAGGGTGTGGAGAAAGAGGAACACTCCTCCATTGTTGGTGGGATTGCAAACTGGTACAACCTTCCTGGAAATCAGTCCGGAGGTTCCTCAGAAAATTGGACATTGCACTACCTGAGGACCAAACTATAACTCTCCTGGGAATATACCCAAAAGTTGCTCCAACATAAAACAAGACACATACTCCACTATGTTCATAGCAGCCTTATTTATAATAGCCAGAAACTGGAAACATCCCAGATGCCCTTTAACAGAGAAATGGATACAGAAAATGTGGTACATCTACACAATGGAGTACTACTCAGCTATCAAAAACAATGACTTGAGGGTTGGGGATTTAGCTCAGTGGTAGAGCGCTTGCCTAGGGCGCCAAGGCCCTGGGTTCGATCCCAGCTCAAAAAAAAAGAATCAAAAAAAAAAAAAAAAAACCAAAAAACCAAACAAACAAAAAAAAAAACAATGACTTCATGCAATTCATAGGCAAATGGATAGAACTAGAAAGTATCATCCTGAGTGTGGTAACCCAATTACAGAAAAACACACATGGTATGCAGTCATTGATAGGTGGATATTAGCCCAAATGCTTGAATTACGCAAGATGCAAAGCACAGACAACATAAAACTCAAGAAGGATGACCAAAATGCAGATGCATCATGCCTTCTTTAAAAGGGGAACAAAAATATCCTTAGGAGGGGATGGGGAGGCAAAGTTTGGAGCAGAGACTGAAGGAACAGTCATTCAGAGACTGTCCCACATGTGGCCCATATATGTACAGCCACCAAAACTAGATAAGATGGATAAAGCTAAGAAGTGCATGCTGACAGGAACCGGATATAGATCTCTCCTGAGAGATACAGCCAGAACATGTCAAATACAGTGGTGAATGCCAGCAGCAAAACACTGAAACTGAGAATAGGACCCATGTTGGAGGAATTAGAGAAAGGGCTGAAAGAGCTGAAGGGGCTTGCAACCCCATAAGAATAACAACAATACTACCCAACCAGAGCTTCTAGGAAGTAAACCACTACAAATCCTTGTGAGAAGGATTGAAGTTCTAAAGGAGGTGGGAACCACACAGCATGATCAATAGAGTCAATTAACCTGGTTCTCTGGGAGCTCTCAGGGACTAAGTCATAAATACTATATATGGACTGACCCAGGGCTCCAACTGCATAGGTAGCAGTGAATAGACTTGTTGGGATACCAGTGGAAGGGGAAGCCCTTAGTCCTAAGAAGGTTGGACTCCCAGTGTAGGGGATTGTTGGTGGGGGCGGTAATGAGGGGTGGATAGGGAGGGGAACACTCATATAGAAGGAGAGGGGGAGGGACTAGAGGGCTGATGGACAGAAATCCAGGAAAGGGAATGACATTTGAAATGTTAATAAGAAATACCCAATTTAATAAAAATGTAAGAAAAAAAAGAATTGTGAGAAGGATTGAAGCTCTAAAGGAGGTGGGAACCACATAACATGACCAAAAGTGTCAATTAACATGGTTCTCTGGGACCTCTCAGAGAATAAGCCATCAACTAAAGAATTCACATGAACTGGAATGAGACTCCCTGTACATATATAGCAGATGTGTAGCTCAGTCTCCATGTAGGACCCCCAGTAACTGGAGCAGAGACTTTTCCTAAAACTTTAGTCTGACTGTGTTATTAGTTTCCCATCATGGCTGCCTTGTCTGACCTCAGTAGTATAGAATAAACTTAATCTGACAGAGACTTGACAGGACTGACCCTCTCAGAAAAGCAGGGGTTGGGGGATGGGAGATAGTCTGTGTGAGGGGGGATGAGGAGAGGAGACACTGTTTGAGATCTGAAAAACAAAGACCCCAACCCCCCTAATACACACGTACCCACTTCCACAACAATACCATACCTCCTCCAACAAGGCCACACATCCTAAATTTTCTCAAGTAATGCCACTCAAGCTTTCAAATATATGGGCTTATGCAGGGGAGGGGACTCTTTTTCACACCACTATTAGGCTACCAACATATTAATGTCCTTCTAGATGTTTCCTTAAATGTCAAGCCTAGATATCTTCTGGGTGTTTTTGTTTGTTTTAAACAATAAGTATACACTTAGTGTTGTGGTCCATGAGTTGCTCTAAAAACCACACAAACATTGATCTCAGTCAGACAGGAATGATTTATTGAAGGCATATGCTAATACTCATGGATAAAGACTTCCGTCCAGAATTTAAGGGCTTCACTAAAGCCAGGAATATTTCTCAAGGCAGGCTTATACAGGAAAAACCCACGAAACACATAGTGCGCTTATATGCAAGTCCAAGAAGTACTGCCTGCTTGTTGGTTCTGACTCAAACCATTTTAAACATAGCAGTTTATACCCTACTAACCTTTAATTTGATAGGTCCTATGTAAAACTTTGTGTAATTTCTTAAGATTAACAAACCTTATACAGGACATAGTAGGATTTATGATCAGCATGATCATGTTCTGAATCAAGTTATTTTCTGTGTCAGTGACTGGCAGGTATATTACGTCAACAATACGAAAATATGTGGCAAGCATTGATCGAAATGACTACAGCTATTATGGAGTGTGGGACAGACTCCACACTTAGTTTGTCCTCAGAATTTGACTTGGGTGAAAAGAATTATTCCTTATTGCTAGGTGACTTCCCAGTACAGAGAACACATCCATTTCATTGAAACTGGGACATTTGTATTATGCCTTTTGTTTTGATTCATATTATGCCCTATTTTTGTTTTGCCATCATTAATATTTAAGAAGGCAATGTTTTCCTTATTCTTTGTAATTTGTCAAGTTCTAAAACTAATGAACTATTTGATCAGGAATTGAGGTCCTTATTTTTAGGGAATTTTGATATTTGTTATCAAGGACAATGAGTTAGTAATGTGGAGAGATGTTTCAAGTATTTCTACCTTTTGCTTTCTCTGTAGGTAAATGCAATTAAGTGCTAAGACCTCTGAAGTCTTAGATCAGTGCTTTAACTTGAGCCTTCCCACTGAACAGAGCATTGTACTCCAGATGTGGCCATGCATCTACTCTTGTCCACCCCATCCACCTGCTGAGCACCTCTTGATCCTTCATATTCCACACATTGCATTCACTCGTCCATGGTGCTACTCACACTGGATGTTAGGCTTCAAAGCCCAGCCAAAATAGATCCTTTGAGATTCATATGTTACCATGAAACAGGAACAAACATGCCAAATAGCAGGAGTAACTGCTGCTAGTCTGACAAGGGACTTGATAGTGCAGTAGCTTTGGCCATTGAATTTGGAGTGAGAGTGTTTAAGTCCTCATTGTGATCATGTGACCCATGGATCCAGAGAGACTGCCAAAACATCAGCTGGCAAATCTTTTGATTTTTATTTCACACATTGGCTTCATTTGATGTGAACATTCTAAAGTTCAGTTTGATTTCAAGACTGACATTGTCAGTTTGATTTCTTTATACTCTTTATTGAATTTTTTTTTCTTTTTTGATACTCAATTTGATTCTGTCATTTATTAAAATTTTTTTCTGTTAAACAGCAGGTCTTAAAGTCATAAGCAAACTATTGTTTCAAGACAGTATAATGAACGATTATCTTTGTGGACCTACCTTAATGGCTGTGTGTAATGTGTGATTAGTGTATTAGATTTAAAATTCCATCCCCTATTCCTCCAACAGATCTATATTAGTGCTCCCTAGGGAGCCATTGTGTTTTAGGAATGCCAGTGTATAAGTGTATTTATATTAGGAGTCACAAATCAGGTTAACAAAAAAAAAAAAAAAAAGCTCAGTTCTTATGCTGGATTTCCAAAGCCCACAAGATCTGGCATACTTGCTGTTCAGGATGAAAAATTAAACATATTAGTATTATTAATGAGTATATTTCATGAGTACATATTATATGTTACTGGGGACTACAAGATAGATAAAATACAAAGTTAATAGAAATTTAATGTCTCTTTTATAAAGGATTTATTTTTTAGTTTGTTGCAACACCATAATTTCCATATACGTTGAGCATTAAGTTATATAATTCTTGCCTATATCTGAAAATCCATATTGAGCTAGATACCCCGATGGGGTACTCTGACTATGCTCAGTGCTCAGCTAAAGGTTACAAGGTTTTTGAGGTTATATTTCTCATAATTTCTCTTTAGTCAAATGCCACAGACCACTCAGACGGAGGATACCATGGGAGAAACAGGGCTCTGGTACGCAGGAAGGCACAAGCTTGACGCAATGACAGAGAGACATAACACACTCAGGGTGGTTTGAATCTGCTGCAATTTTACTGAAATCTGCTTTGTGGTTATATACAGTGCTTGAACAGGAGCTAAATTTTTGGTCCCTTGCCAGGGTACACTCAAACAATAACCAAGAAAAAGTTTAACAGTTTACATGAAGTACAGAACAGAAAGCAAGACAGGAAATAAATTTTCCTGAGAATCGAACTGGTGCCAGACGGTGGTCATAAACCTCATTTACCTCAATCTTTAAATATCATCTCTTGAATAACAACGGGACCACCAGCTGTAAGGAATCTTTAGTCTTTTACTCTCTCTTAGCCAAAATTTATGTAATTGTCTTTTTAAAGATAGGATAGTTCCTTTTGATAATAGGTAAGCATGGGGATGTGAACTGACCAAGTGTTCTATAAAATTTAAAGAATAATATAATACTCTCTTCTTCATCATATGTCCCTGTGTAGGGAAATGGCTCTGCAGTAGTCCTGTATCTACTCATGCTGTTTTTACCTAAAGGAGGGGCCCAACACCTTCCTCTAATTAAATAATGTTTTCTTCCATATAACTACTTGATAGAAATTCCTAAATGTATGGATTTTTTATAATTGACAGGACTTTCCCCTCTAATAGCTAGCACCTTAATTCTTTCACTATCTAGGAGGTCTGGATATTCCACAGTTAATTCTTCCTGTTGTAAGTTATTGATCACATCTCCTAGAGTTTCATTCTGATTCTACTTAATTTTTGCTAGTGCTTTCAAAAGAGGCATGATCCATAAAGACCAAATCTGGTCTCGATGTTTCTGTTAGTAGAGAAAGAAACAAAAGAGCAAATATGTAACTCCCGATCGTACCTATTCAAATCAGCTAGGCAGAAAGTAGAGGAGGAAGTGGCCAAGTGTCTCCAGGAGACCAAGTTCGGAGGAACACATATCTCTGGCCTGCTGACCATGGTTGTTTCATGTCACAGGTTCCACTGGAGCTGACACAGCAGTCAAACAGAATCCCCTATGTTATGTTCTCCTCTACAACTATGAATGTCCAAGAAAAGGATAACGATGTGTTAAAATTTCTAACTCCTCTATTGAATATTTCTTAATTATACTTTGATTCATATAGTTTCCATATACAACACTGACACGATAAGAAAGATACACTAATCCATGATCCAATGAATACTTTAATGTTCCCAGGAGAGAAAATGAAGAAGGTTCTAGAATATGGGAAGACTTTCCATGCTCTTGGATATGAACAATTAATATCAACTACCTAACTGAAAGCAATCATAACTAAAATTACAATATTATCCTTCACAGAAATTGAAAAAATATCTTCTGATAAAAATAAAAACACTAGAGGCATTACCAGGGCTGATTTCAAGTTGTGTTACAGAGCCACAGAAAGAAAACTGTCATTGTACTGATACAAAACCAGACAAACAAGTAGATGGGAGAAATGGATTAGAGAATCTGAATGTAAATGCATGTAGCTATATGTTTGATTTTTGCCAAGGGTGCAAAAATGTACATTGTGAGAAAGACAGTCTATCCTCAAATGGTGCTAGGAAAAACTGGACATTCACAAGTACACAAATGACACTAGATTTCTGTCTCTCTCACCCTGCATATAAACACTCCAAACAATCATTTCTAATTTTAAGATGGAAACTCTGACACTCTTAGAGAAATCACTTGACATTATTGAGAAAGAACAACTGAAAATGGTATTTCATTTAATTTAAAAGGTTCTGCACAGCAACAAAACTGATTGAGTGAATAAACTCCCTAGAGAATGGAAGTTCTTTATGCTGGCCATCAGACAGGGTTGTAATATTTAGAAGGTTTAGAGAATTCAAAAACTAAACAGAACATGCAATAAGTAGACAGTTCTTAAAAGATGAAGAACAAATGGACAATTAACATGAAAAACATTAAACAGCCTGTAAGAAATGCAAACTAAGACTACAGTGGGCTCTCATCTAATCTAATCAGAAATGAAGATGATAAGAAAAAAATAACAACAAATGCTGGTGAAAAGGTGAGAAAAAGGAACACTTAACTGTTGATGGACCTATAAGTTGGTACAACTCCTATAAAATTTTTGTGGAAGGTTTTACATATGGACTGGGGAGGGGCTTTTAAAGCTTTACCTTTAGCGTAAGAGCTACTGAGAGAAAATGAAAGCTGGTGGAAGGGAAATTGTTTTTCTTCTGGGAAGCACCTCCTAGTTTATAATTTATTTCCCAACATTCATGTTCACTCAGTCATCCCTGATTAAACCTAGGGGTTACATAAAAAGGAGGAAGAAGAAGGACAGAGTTAAGTAAGAGAAGGGAGAATAGAAAGGATGAGGCAGAGGAAGATGAGGATGAGGACAAGAATGAAGGAGGAGAGGGGGACATGGATAGGAAAATATTGGGGATAACAACGAGTGAGTGGAAAGGAGAAGTACATATTATGGTACATATTATGGAAATATGGTGTACAGATGTATACAATTGTCAAAGAATAAATTTAAAAATTATGAGTGTGTGTGTGTGCGTGCGTGTATGTGTGTGTGTGTGTGTGTGTGTGTGTGTGTGTGAGAGAGAGAGAGAGAGAGAGAGAGAGAGAGAGAGAGAGAGAAAGAGAGATTATATCACGAACAGACTTAGCCAATAAAAAATGAGTACCAGGGGCTAGCAAGATGGCTCAGCAGGTAACAGTGCTTGCCACAAAGTCTGATGATTTGCTCTTGACCACTGGAACTCACATGGTAGATGGTAAGAATCAGATCTTGCAAATTGTTTTATGATGTTCTGTTGGATCTTGGCATGTACAGACTTGCACTCATGTCCATCCATACATTGAAACAAACAAACAAAATAAAAGCAAAGGAACACAGGGTTAACCAAACAATGCAGTCACTATTAATTTGAAAAGTGCGTGAGCATGACCATGACTTATGACCCATAGAACATAATTTAAACTTAAGAATCCATGGGCTACAAAGTAGGGGAAGAGGGACTGATGGGAAAAACCTAAATTACAGCAAAGTATACTCTAAATTTATAGAACTACATAGAGTCTGGAAACAAAAGGCAGTTTGACCTCTTTATATGCCTTACTAGAGAAAAAAATCTCCATAACACATTACAGACAAATATGTTTGAATAGGCAACAAAAATACAAACAAAACAATACTCTACATTATAATAGGAAATACCAACTTTCTTACACATGCTGGCATACATATAACATCAAATCTCTCATCAGAAAGACTAAATCTGGGAGTATAAAAATCTTTATTTCAAGCCCTCTAGTTCAGTAGATGACAAACAATAGGAAACTTGTCTTTTAAAAGAAGAAAAAGCACAAACCAGAGCAGTACATGAGCACAGAGTCATAATTTCAGAAGATACTTACAGGAATACTATACACAGGAGAGCAAGAGAGACAACCTCAATTTTCGGATATTAGGAAAGAATTTGTTTATGAGATGAATAGATGAACATAGGAATTCAGCATATCTAATAGACTAACCTGATAAATTGCCCAATTCTAATAGAGAAGAAAGGAAAGGACATGGTGTCATCCAATCAACCACAAACTCAATCAACAAAATTTCAATAATTATCATATACCTCTCACCTGTATGCTTGAATGAAAATGGTCTAAGGTGAATGTTAAAAAGACATGAGCTTGTTGATTGCACAAATATATTTATATTCTCCAAGGACCACAACTCACTGCCAAAATTAAATACATCAATCTATAGCCCCAGTGTAGGGGATTGTTGGGGACGGGAGGCAGTACGGGGGAGTACAGGGGATTGGATGAGGAAGGGAACACCCTTATCGAGGGGGAGGAGGAAGGGTTAGGGGGCTGATGGACAGGAAACCAGGAAAGGGAATAACATTTGAAATGTAAATAAGAAATACCCAATTTAATAAAAATTGAAGAAAAAATGTAGAAAGTAAAAACAACACAAATATCAAATATTATTATTAAAGTAGAAAACTTTGCTTTCATTATACTTTATATATTTATTTTATTTGTTTATTTATATGTATGTGTGTGTGTGTGTGTGTATTTTCATGTGTACCATGACGTGTCAATGAAAGTTGGAAGACAACTTGCAAAAAAGAAAAAACAAACAAACAAACAAAAAAACAAACAAAATAACCTTGACTGACTGATGCAAAGACATCACCAAGATCAAAGCACAGATGAGACCACTTTGTTTTCAACGATGAGTACAAATTTACCTTTTTGATTGGATTTGGTGTTGTTCATGGCACACTATATCATTTGTGGAAAAGTTATATTTTGACTCTAAAATACTTGCAATAGGCTTTTTTGGTTTGAATGCTCAGTGCTTGGCAGAAACTACTTTGAGAGATTCTGGAAAGCTCTGGTGGGTTCTAGCTGGAGGAAGTAGGTCACTGGGAGAAGATTCGTAGGTCACTCTTATATTATGCTTGGCTGCTTCCTATTGCTCTCTGCACTGATTTCACCATAATATGAACATCTGTGCTCTTCCACATCCTACCTACCATGATGGATGAAATGTCTGAAACTGTGAACCCAAATAAACTTTTCTTCTTTTAAGTTAAAAATACATCAAATAAGTAGAGACCCAAAAGAAGCTGGCATATGTATTCTGACTACTAATAAAATAAAATTCAAACCAAACTTCATCAGACAAAATAAAGATGATCACTGCTATTTAAAGGAATGTGTGTTGTATGTGTATATATGTATCCATGTATGTATGTATATATGTATGTATGTGTGTATGCATGTGTGTGTGTGTGTGTGTGTGTGCACCTAATCTTAGGACTCATAATTTCATGAAAAAATAAAAGTCAGCTGATTCAGCAGCAAGTGTGAAAGACTTCAGTACCTTTCTGCCTTGTTTTTAATATTGTTTATTCAAATGAAAAAAGAAGCTACACAGTAGACCAAATGAATTTACCGACATATAGAGAATGCTTCATTATACTCATGGAATGTTTTCCTCAATAAGCTTCTTTAAAATAGACTTGTTTCTAAACACTAATCAAGTTTTACTAATCAATAATAAAATAGCCAGAGTGACTTCTCCCATCATATTATAGTATGAAAATAGAAGTCAAGCAAGAAAAATTACATAAATTATACAAATATATGGACACTGACCAATATACTTTTGAGTGACCAGATCATTGTTGAGGAAATTTTAACAGTCCTAGAATCAAATGAAAATAAAAGCCACACATATTTGAGACTTTGAGTTATAGGTAAGGCAGTGCTTAGAGGAATTTCAAAGCTATTGGAAATATGTGTGTGTGTGTGTGTGTGTGTGTGTGTGTGTGTGTGTGTGTATTTAAAGATGGCACCTCTGCATCTCTTTATGTAGTGATGACTGGGCAGGAAATTGCTTCATAGATCAGGTAGGCCTCAAACTTTCAGCAATCATCCTCCCTGTGCTTTCTGAGTGCTGAGACCTAAGCATGCATCACTACGCACAATTTAGGATCATGTTGCTGTGGTTGTAACTACTTCTGGATTAACAAAAATGTTTGTATGAGCATATTTTGGTGTGGACTATGTTTATCATATATTATCAGTATTCTATTCCAAGGATTATTTTATCACAAAGATTATTTGGGAGGTTTTGGGCCCTAATACCTTTTTGCTCTGTCCACGCCATGGCTTAACAAGACAGCAATGATTTGGAACTTAGATAGCATCCAAAGAGACAAGATAACATATATCTCATGTGGCCACCACTGCAAACACACATGTGACCTTTTCAGCAATAACTCTTGGTGTCCCTCATTGATTTACAGGTTCATCTATATCATCGTTGAGCTTTTTGGACAGAGAAAACTATTCACTCAGGCCCTCTGCACCATGGGTGTTATGTACAGACATTTACATCTTTCTCTGGGTGACACACTAAGGTACATGTCATTTATTCTTTGAAAGAGGAAGAGTTGGGTAAGTAGTGGAAAATATGAGTAGATTAAAGAAATATCCTTAGGGAAGGTATTTAAAAAATAATATTGTGTTTGTAGTCATTTATGAATTTGTTTTCCAAACCCACAAGATGGCTCAAGTTAGCACTCTAATGAATGAAACACTGCTTTCCAGAGAATTCAGAATGTTGTTTCAACAGCTTTTTAGAGCTGGCTTCTCTCACAGAAAAATGACAGTGGAGATGCCGGGGTGAGCTTCTTTCAGAAGCCCCATCTGTCTTTCTACTATCATTTCTGTGAAATTCATGAGTCAGTATAATCAGCTCTTGTTTGAAGGGGATGACATTGATAAACAGATCATATTCAAACATGCCTTAAATTTCACACAACACCTCACACATAACAGGCCAAGGCCAAGCCTGGTGAGCCAATATATTATCCTCAATATGATATAAACAGATAATGCTCAAAGAAGCAGCTGTTATTGGAGCTCCAATAAAATTTCCACGTTTTCTATTAATAATGAGGCTCAAAGGCAACATTTTTCATTGCAAATTCCCTTTATTCATGTGTGTAAGGCCCATGTAATTCATAAGCACAGTTAGAGGTGTTCAGTGTATAATATGGGATATATCATGTTGCAACCCTAATGGACTGTTTAAAATTAAGTGTAACAAACTAATTTTATTAATTTAAAAAAATGTTTAAGGTACAGGTAAAGTGCATTCCTGTCAGTTCTATTATTCACATGCATTCCTTTCTTGATTCCTGAAAAGAACTTTAGAAATATATGGTATTATTGTCTTCATTTTACAAAGGCTACAAGTCCAACAAGAAAACCTTCAATAGCATTGGTAAGTCTACATAGACACTCCACAGCAAATGTGAGGATTCACGGCAGGTAACTATATTTTAAGCTGTGTGTTTTTAAGATAGATTTTTGAGCTAATCATTAATATAAACTATTATGAGATATTATCTCAGAAACACTATCATAATTTATCTTATTCTCTTAGATAACATTTAGAATATTATATGCATTTTCACAATTGCAAGCTATGCTACAAAAACCATAGTTGAGTGTCTCTCACTGCTAAAAGTCTCTTCTCGCTTAAACTCAAATGTTGCTATCTTCAAAAATATTTATAAACTTCTCACCACTAGCTTATTGATACAAAGCCTTTTAGCTCTTTATTGGTATTTATACTTTAAAGAACAGCCTACTAGTTGGATTTTACCTGTAACAGTTCCTGTAATTGCAAATAGAGGATGGTATTCCCAGTCCTTTCTGAATTTCTGTTAGCCATCCATTGGGACTCTTTTCTTCCAAGTATGGTAAGTACCCACATTATTCAGTATTTCAGATCCTGCCTGATGACTGGTCAGTAATACTTTTCTGACCTTATATATAATAAATGTGTACATAGGGCATTTATTGGATTATAAAAATATGGAATAGAGTAGCTCAGTAACTTGAAGACATTAGAAATTTTTTATATATTATGAAAATTGTGTGATGAATATATTGCATATCAGACAAGATTTCCTCTGTTATCTCATTAGCCTTGCCTTTTACTGTTACAAAGTGCTTGTCCTTTGAGTAGAGATGGTCTATGTCGAAAGATTCTAAGAGTTATATATCTAAAACTCAACTATTTCATAATGCAACAGCTTCACTATTTAAAGATACTAGTATGCTTCCTTTAGTCATTTTTGATGAATGCCTTTGATATCTTTGCTCTTAATTTAGTGTGTGAAAATAAGCTTGTGTGGGTGGTATAAGAATGTATGTGTGTATATTAGTATAAGGGTATATAAGTGTGTATATGTGTAAGTATAAGTGGAATATATGTTAATATAGATGTTATATTACAGGAAAATTCTTGTACCTAAACTTCAAAAGAAGAAAAGTATTAGTTCTTATTAACAACACAGGATTAAAAAGAAAAATACTGATCACAGAATTAAGTCTTTTTAAATGTACTACTTTCATAACGTGTAATATGGAAAAATCATTATGAAGAGGCAATAGTCATGCTGGGCACGTTGTGTTCTGTCTTATAGAATCTACATTTTCTTTTTCTAAATATTTTTTAAAAATATGTGTATGAGTATTTTGTCCATCTTTAAGTCCCTGTACTACTGTTGCGAACAGAAAGTTTGACCTTGGCAACTCTTATAAATAAAGGCATTTAACTGGGGCATGCTCATGACGGGTATGCAGAAATTTGCTCTGAATTTACCATTACATTGCCATCTTTGTATATGCCATGCTTACTGTTTTAAGGGTATAGAAAGAAGTATGAAAATAAAATATAAATAGGGTTAATTGTGTAAGGCACTGCATAAAAGCAAATGTAGTCACATGATAATTATTGCCAAGGACCAACCTCAGCTTCAACAGGGGTTCTGAGCGAATGCATGTCTGGAAGTGGTGAAAAGAGTGACTTGAAGTCAAATCAAAGGGTATGAGCTGATGGCTCAAGATTTAGTAAATAAAAGACTAGGTTCAGGCTTTCTGGTTGGGAGAAGATAAAAGAATGATGAGAAAGAAGAAGAAAGGAGAAGAATGATGAGAATCTTTAGGGAACAGAGAGATTACCTGAACTGACAGTTTGCATCTACTACTGACTCTGAGTCATTATTGAATCCCCACTGCTCCTGCTCCCATTCTTATTTTTCTCAAGACCCTTCTCATGCTGAGGCTAGACCTCAGCAGGTATTCTCTGGATATCCCTAGAGAGCCACTCAGATACCAAAACTCTTCCATACCAAGGCCCAGGCTTTTAGTTACATATCAATTCAATCATTTACTCCGGGTTTCCTTTTCATTATCCCATGAATCAATTTCCCTTGATTCAGCCCTTCGATTCTTAGTAGGAGCTAGCAAGCACTTTTTTTTTTTAACATTGCAAAGGAATTCTGAGATTTGCCTGCCTTTGTTTAGCACAAACAGTGGGATTCTCTCCTGTGATTATGATTACTATTTCCACCACACCTGGACCTAAATTCTCTATGTCTCAGGCTGACCTTGATCTCAGGAATCTTCCTGCCTTTGTAAGCACAAAAACCTAACTGGGTGGGATCTTGCCCAGCAATTACCACTCCCTAAATCTCTTTATCTTCTTTCTTAGTGTCTTTCTGACATGCTGTTTCATAGTACAACTCCTTTTGTTCTTTTAGATCTGTGAAGCTCCTTATAGGGTTCATATTGCATCCTTTTTTTTGCATAGTTGAGAAATTATATATATATCTTTGAACCAAGAGTTGTTTCTAATAGTCTTAAGGGCTGTCCTGAAGGTCTCAGCATTTACCATTTTTTGCTAAGGATATAGAGTCACCCTCACCTCCTAGACTCATGCTGTCTCTGATTATCATGGGGTCAATGACATTAGCAGAGAGGACATTCCCCTGAACTTAAAACATAAAGTTATATATGAGCTTCATGCTCAAAGTGACCATCAACACTAGTAGAGGCCCACACCCTGCTGGCCCTTCCAGGGGCAAGAACCATGTCATGCTGTCCATACCGTGGCTATGCCAAACTTGGCAAACTATCCCAAATTTTCCTTAGAATCCCAATTTTTGGATATTACCTAATCAGTCATTACTCACAAAATAACAGGCATAAATGAGTTTAAAATTCAATTGAAATTTTTTTCCAAGCTAGAAAGCCAGGAACGTTCATAGGAATTAATTTACCAGCATTACTAAGTCTAACTCTGTGATACTCCCTAATGTATATGATATTTATGTGACATATATAATAGATATACATACATGCATGCATACATACATACATAGATACATACATACACACACACACACACACACACACATACACACACACAAGCACATATGGCTCTAGAGAGAGGATGTAAAATACAGATTGCAGAAGGAATAAGAAATTCCACACCCCAAGAAGAGGTTATGCATTCTTTTCTATCTTCTCATAAGCGTGAAAGTGACCAAAGATCTAAGAACGACAAGTAAACTGGTAAGACATCTATTTCTTAGGCTTGAACATGAGAATGTTGAGAAGGAAATGATGAACGTACGGCCTTCATGTCTGTTGATGTGGCATAGGACACAGGAGTGGAATGTGACAAAAAGTGTGTAGGGAGCTGAAGAGTCAGCTTTTTCAGTTGCTGTTCCTTGCCAGTGTCTCAAAATAGACAAAACAAGAGTCATGATCATAAAGTGGGAGAGGAGAGACATCATCATTCCATCTCCACCCCCTATGACTAACTGGGAGTGACAGCTTTGGGCTGTCTGCATTGCAGAAGACATGTGGATAAAATATGAGTTTGAAGTTCTAAAAGGAAGAGCACCAAAATAAGTGTGAACATTTGTAAGACTGGATGCCAGAAACCCAAAAGAAATAGAGATATAGAATATAAATATTTTATATAAAAAACTCACAGCATTTTATGGCAATGTGTTGATCTTTATATAATAAATGAGTTATTCTAAGAGATTCTCTCCTTTTACGATCAAATGCCCTTAGCATTTATTTCTCCAGATTAATCTAAGAGCTTTTTACTTATCCTGGCAGAGAGGAAACTTGGCCTTTCTTCCATGAAGCTAGTCTTAAATTGTTCATGCATTTATTCAGTCTGTATTTATTGTGCATTTAGTGTGCCAGACTGAATGAATAAGCTAGATTCCTGGGATAAGCAAGCTATTCAAATGCTCAGTTCAGATGATTTCATATGGAATAAAAAAAAACTTGTTCATATAGTGTTTGAGTCCTGGAAGAGACTGCATGAAATAAATTGTGGGCTTTATGACTTAATAGCATCTGAATGGCTTGAAGGAAATACTAGTGATCATGTGTCCTGAGTTTTCCTGGACTGTCTTGGTTTCTTTCAATTTTATTTTCTTCTACAATAAAGTAAATTTATTCAACATGTAGCTAAATGTAATTTACTTTTATGAGTTTGTAATGCTTCTCATTAAAATTTATAAATGATGAACCATACGTTGTCAGACTACATGTCTCAATTTTTTTAAAACTGTGAACACCATACTCTAGACTTTTTAAAGGAGCAAATTTAGATTAGGATGAGAGAATTATTGCTTATTATAAGTATAGCTTTACTGGCAACTGTGCAGCTTGGAATGAGACAATTTTTAAGGTGCAAAAACTGCATTAATGTTCAACTTAAACTGTGGTGACATAATGCCCATGCCTTAGAGGCAATGGACTGATGAACCTGAATCTTCACTAGGACTATACTTCCTGCAGTCTTATGAAAGAAGCCAGAGGAAGAAAGTTGAGATACTGAAACAAAGAGAGAAGAGAACATAGAAGTGAGGGTCAGACAAAGGGTATATCAGCTAAGCTTTCATCTGTGTTGAATGACTATTCAAGATACGTGATATTAATCAGTCTGTGCTTTGCTTGTAGATGCCTCTTAGTTTTGTTGTGTAAACTAAAGCATAATTTTTGCCCATTTTTTCTATTTTCTGTTATAAAAATTAATTCACGACATCCCGTGGGCATCTTGGGCAGCTCTTCAATAATCCATTTATGTCTTTGGAGCTGGTTTCATTCACCAAACAAATCCGGTTTGTAGCTGGCATTATTGTCACTAGGGATGGAATATCTGGTTATCTCTTGTACCAAAATGCTGTGCAAAATAACTTTAAAACTTTAAAGAAATATTTTGTCTTTGAGTGTGGTTGTTTTAGAAAACAGAAACTTTGCAGTGTCAGCTTTTGGTCTTAGAAACATGTTTCCACTTTACTAGTGTTAATGAATGAGTAAGACAACATCCTCCCCTCCTGCCACAGTAGCCATGTCCTAACTTCTAAAAGTGGTGAATGTGTCAACCTTCACAGCAAAAGGGACTTTTTGTATGTGATTAATTTAAGACCTAGCAATGAGAGATCATCTTGAATATCACGGCTTAGTTCACAATAATTATGAGGGCCCTTAAAATGGGAAGAAAGAAGAGGCAAGGTCAGAGAAATGATGTTACAGTCAAGGCCAATACGGATAAATGTTCTGCTTATGGTACTGAAGACACATGAAGGAACCTTAATCTAAAAGATGTGAGTCATCTTTGGAAATTACCAAAAGAAAGGAAACAAGGTATGCATACCCTAAGGGCCCTCATAATGAACACATCCCTATTAATAACTTGTCATTATCTGAGTAGGCTTGTGCTAGATTCATGTGCTATGCAACCAAACTAATTTTGTGCTATTTATAAAGTCACTAAATTACAGCAATAATAGAAAACTAATATATAAATTATTCTGAGTATTCTGGATTGAATTCTCAACTTACTAGTTTTTAAATGAATCATTTAACAAAAGCCCTCCTAGGCTCTCTGGTCTTGCATTGCAATGTTTTATATACATAAACATTCAATTTTGGCAGAAAGTTTGTCCCAGCTTACAATCTTTGTCAAATTGACCTTTGTAGAATACAATATTTTTCCTGGCAACATCCTAATACTTGAGTAGTCCTGTACTCTTTATACTCATATCTAATTTTAGTCAAATTTGCAAATTGATAGAATACACAAGCTAGATTTTTATTGCAGTTGGCAAACTGGTAGTTAAAACTAGTGATTTTCTATTAGTATTTCTCTTCATATGGATTTTCAGAGTAGAACATGCCAGGTTTTAGACTTTGAATATTGTCATGGCAACTACTTAATGAACTGTAATTGTTATTAATAAACATAGCTTATTTTGCAGGCAAATACCAATGTCTGAAGCTAAGTAGACCTTGGCATAATTCAGTTGGCAACTTCATTAATTTCATTGACTTACATGGGTGTTAGACTTTTAAGCACCACTACCACACCCTAAAATAAATCATCATGTATTTTCACTCCTTTTATACCACCTAGGAATGCATTGAGATTCTTTTAACTTTCCTACTACATATAAAGAAACATTTGTAGTTATGAGGTGTGTGTGTGTGTGTGTGTGTGTGTGTGTGTGTGTGTATGTGTGTATGTGTGTGTGTGTATGTAGTGTTTATTAGGAGGTTTGTAAAACTGTACAGTTTTTCTTAAGTTAGTGTCTCTGAAGTTCAACTGTGAGAAACAGGAACAGTAACACGCTTAGAAGAGATTTATGTACAGAGCTAACAATTGTGCTCTAGTATAAGGGTTGATTTTATTGTTGATTTCCATTATTAGAAGCTCAATTCCACTAAGTCTTTAAACTGTAAAACTATCCTTTACTGACTGTGAGAACATGTTTCTTCTTTTAGTCTCACACACATGTTACAATCTTTAGGAACCATACATTTGTACATGCTTGGAAACCATTTTTTAATCTTAATACTTTATACTTATTTCAGAGTACTTCCTGATATAACTGTTTACCGTCACACCTAGTAGTGCCTTTTATGACATAGTATTTTCTTTAATTCTTTTAGAACTCTATATAGGGATCCATTGTATTTTGATCATATTAATCACAAACTCTTCTCTTAAATTGCTTTCAGACTCAAAGAGACTGTCTTACTCTTCCTCACAACTTTAGATTCTCTCCATTTTTTTTCTTTTTAATAACCAACTACATCCAGTTTGTGCTTCCCATAAACTATCCACTGGAGCATGACCAGTTTACAAAGAGCCACATTCTTAGAAAACTGACACTCCCTCCTTCACAAACCATCAAGTGTACTTAGCCTCTCAGTGTAGGGGCTCATGAGCCTCCCTCTGTCCTCCATGTTGGAATATTCATGGGATTGCTCTTGTGCAGGTCTTGTGTAGACAACTGTGGGTGTTGTGAAACATGAGGGAAAGAGCTCAGACATTTCCAGTCTTTTCTATCCTCTGGATATTACAATCTTTTTGTCCCTCTTCCTAGATGTTCCTAGAGTATTATGTAGAAGGAACATGATGTGGTTATTTTATTTATGACTGATCATTCTACTGTGCTTTGACTTGCTGTGGATTTCTACATTAGATGCAATCTAATGCAGTTAGTCTATGGGTACAATGATATACATTTAGAGATCAGTTTGGTACTTTGTCCACTTAACATACTATTAGTAAAATACTAGTAGGCTCATTCCTGGGGTCTCTGAGAGGCTTAGCCATGGATTCATGGCCATATTTATAACACGAGTTATTTGTGGTCTCCTCTGGATCAGACATTAAATATAAACATAAAACAAAGGGTTAGTCTCATAAAATTTGTGTCACTATTGAATCCCATGGGCAAATCTTGCCAGGCCATTCTTTATTGAAGATCTCAGTCTTTACAATTAGGTAAGACTTTTTATGAGTACTCGTCCTATCAACCTGCATTGCTTCTTTTTGTATTGTGAGAACTACTTAGCAAGGAAGAAGCTTTTTGGTCAGTTACCAACTTTGATTTCTCCATGTTCTGTGACCAAAGAGTGAGGTGTCATCAGAAATAGGTTTTCATTATCTAGAATCCAGGGGAACAGGAAGAAAGACATTGAGGGAGGAGGGACTGTAAAAATATTGATAAAGAAGCACAGTACTGGGTAGGGTGGCTTAAATGGTGAGAAGGATGATAGAGTAGGAAATCAGAAGAGTCACAGAGGAAAAGCTAGCACTAACCATGTTTAGAGAAGCCATAGGGCAGCAGCCTACCATTTATAGGTTGCTCGTGTCTGTGTGTGTGGGTGTGAATGTGCATGTATATTTGTGTTTAATTGGAGTCACCCATACATGTAGGTAGATGTATTCCTCCGAGAAGCAATACATTGTGAAAATAACACTAAAGTACAGGTATATAACACTTCCACCTATGTGGTTAGCCCTAGTATAATACTTAGTATTGACATACTGGTCACATTTAACTAATTTGTTTTCCAATTACACTTCTATATATCCATTGTTATTTTCTATTTTTGACTCCCTATTTTTACGGTTAACTAAGATAAATTTCCTTTATATACCCTCATTAATGCAATAATTGAAATATATATATATTTTTTTTTCCTGTAACATTACAGATACAGTGATTACTGAAGCAGTACAAAACTACCTTATCCTATTCTTTGAGATCAGATTACGTAACAAGTTACCTAGGGAAAATATTTGTTGTATAACAGTTGAAAATATTTGTAAATACTTCTTATTTGCTTGAGAGGACAGTAACCTGAGAGATTAACCACTGAAATTGATACTCAATGTTCACTACTGTCATATTTGGATATTATTTTATAATGTGGTATTTTCCTGTGCATTTTAGGGCCCTACTACTGTGTGTATCCATCAAAGAAAGACTAATATATATGAAAATGTTCTTCAGTGTAATGTTACAGTGGTGCATGTAGCTTAACTGAGGGTTATAAGGCTAGCCTCACTCCACATTGTGCTATCTGTTAGTCTGTTATTTGTGAGCTCATGTGCTGTCTCATGAGATGCCAGACTGAGGGGAGTTGAATGATCTCAGGTTTTCAACTTCCCAAACAGGAAGATAAAGTTGTCAAATTTTCTTTCTTCTTTAAATGGAGTCTTACTTTTTAATTTGTTTATATTTACTGTAAAACATCGAGGATTACATTATATTTTCACAGAGATGCTTTTATCACCAGCATCATCTCATTACCCCATCACACATCTTTGCTCCTGGAACCGCTGTCTGTAAAATAGCTCCTATCCTCCTGTCATATCTGCTTTCAGAATCTCCATTAGACATAGAGAAAACATGCCATTTGTCTTACAGAGTCTAGCTTCTTATAGCTGACATGACTCCATGTATTTTTCTGAAAATAACATAAATTCTTTCTCCTTTATAGCTGGATATAACTCTGTTGTGTATATACACTAAATCTTGTTTATCCATTAATCTATAGACTGATTCCACTGTTTGACTATTGTCAATATTGTTGTGCCAAATGTAAGTATACATGGTTCTTTGTTCTTTAATGAGCTATATTCTTCCAGACATATATTCTGTACTAGAATTGCGATTTCCTACAAGAGTTCCATTGTGAAGCTTTTAAGAAACTTCCATTGTGATTTACATCATGGCATAGTGTATATATTGGTTTCTTTTTTCCCATCCCTCACCAATATATGTTCTTGGTAAAGAGCAAATTTTATAAAAATTTACCTTGCCTTGAGTATTTCATTATTGTAACAAAAAGGGGTACAATATAATGTACTTAATTAGAACACAAAATTATATTTATGAATTATTTTAATAGTAATGACAATAGAAGGCATTTGATAAAGCCTGAATTCAATCTCATGGTTTCAATTAGTTACCTTGACAATAAATGAAACTCAATTTTCATCATAAAATTCCAAAATATTATGAAACTATTTTATGTGATATCACATTCTCTACATTTAACAGGCTCTTGTAATACCTACCAATTAATGAGGTATACATTCTTTTTTTTTATTAACTTGAGTATTTCTTATATACATTTCGAGTGTTATTCTCTTCCTGTTTCGGCAAACATCCCCTCCCCCCCCCTTGTTCTTCCCTCCCCATCCTCCTCCCCCCTTGCCGCCTCCCCCAAAAATCTAGTTCACTGGGGGTTCAGTCTTAGCAGGACCCAGGGCTTTCCCTTCCACTAGTGCTCTTACTAGGATATTCATTGCTACCTATGAGGTCAGAGTCCAGGGTCAGTCCATGTACAGTCTTTAGGTAGTGGCTTAGTCCCTGGAAGCTCTGGTTGCTTGGCATTGTTGTACATATGGGGTCTCAAGCCCCTTCAAGTTCTTCCAGTTCTTTCTCTGATTCCTTCAACGGGGGTCCTATTCTCAATTCAGTGGTTTGCTGCTGGCATACGCCTCTGTGTTTGCCGTATTCTGGCTGTGTCTCTCAGGAAAGATCTACATCTGGCTCCTGTAGGCCTGCACTTCTTTGCTTCATCCATCTTGTCTAATTGGATGGCTGTATATGTATGGGCCACATGTTGGGCAGGGTCAGAATGGGTGTTCCTTCTGTCTCTGTTTTAATCTTTGCCTCTATTCCCTGCCAAGGGTATTCTTGTTCCCTTTAAAGAAGGAGTGAAGCATTCACATTTTGATCATCCGGCTTGAGTTTCATTTGTTCTAGGCATCTAGGGTAATTCAAGCATTTGGGCTAATAGCCACTTATCAATGAGTGCATACCATGTGTGTTTTTCTGTGATTGCTACCTCACTCAGGATGATATTTTCCAGTTCTGACCATTTGCCTACAAATTTCATAAAGTCATTGTTTTTGATAGCTGAGTAATATTCCATTGTGTAGATGTACCACATTTTCTGTATCCATTCCTCTGTTGAAGGGCATCTGGGTTCTTTCCAGCTTCTGGCGAGGTATACATTCTTTACATTCAATTTTACCAGAATCATACACAAAACAGAAAATAACTCTATTGGAAGTCGGTACAAGACAGGGTAGCTAAGTTATACAAGCTAAACTATAAATTGTATGATGGAAAACACTTTTCTCTTTGTAGGACTTTATTGGCCATTTGCTCTTTAATCAATAAATGTACATTCCCTTTTACAATTTTATTTTGAGGAAATAATAGCCAGGGCCAGAAATGCTAAAAGAAGGGTAAGAGAAGTGAAGCAAAGAGCGAGCTAATAGTAAGTGTTCTTTATTGCTGCTGTCGTAGGCAGCAACTCTGAAAGCTACTACATTTCCTTCCCAAGACTGTTGGAGAGCCTTGCATTCAGCGGCTGCAGTCCTCACACGCAGATTGTTGTTGGTTTTGCTCCTACTATAAATCCTTAACTTTGAAGCATCACTAAAACCACACTCTTTATTTTCTAGTCCAGGTGACATTGGTTTTTCTGCTATTGCTAACCTATTGCTATTGCCTTATGAATATTTGTGTGTATGGTAAATTTCTTTATATGAAATTAGCGAATTAATCTATGTTGTACTAATTAGATATTGATCAGAAACATATTTTTGTTGTTGTGAAATTAGTCCTGGAAAACAGATCCTTTGGAAGGAATTCTGTGATTAAATATCTTAATAATTTTTTCTTGAATGCAATAGTTCCTCTTATATCAAAAATGAGTCTCTATAATTAGTCTATTCTATCAAGTGACATCACATTGACTCAAATTATTACCTGACTTATTTGGGGTGATGTGCCAAGAACATTTTGATAATGCAAGTAATTGTATTTGACTACAAAAGAAATGGTCTTGATGTTCCTGTCTGTGCTGCACTGCTTACAGAAAAAAAATAATGAGCACAGAACCTTAAAGTTTTAGTTTACAGGATAGCCACAAAACTGGACAGTCTTTGAGTCTTTTTATCTAGAGGGAAATCGCAATTGAGGAACAGAACTCTATATAATTACTGTAAAGTGTGAAAACAGAGACTCATTAATCATTACATAAGTGTTACAAAGTTAAGTTTAAAGTTCAGGATCCTATGAAGTGGGATTGGAGATATTTGACAGATGTGGGTGATTATAAGAACTTTGAGCATAATATATTCTCAAACTGCTGTTATTACAAAAATGAAGCCATATTAATGAAGGTTCATCTACTTTTACTCAAAAACCCTATAATTTATGCTTCTGAAGAAGTTGCCATGAAAGTAGGTGCTTACTTGTTTCACAATTCATAAAAAAAGGGGGCTTCCAGATCCATAATTAGAGTCTGACAAAAACCTGTTCTTTGCTGCATAACTAGTTCTCTAGGCATTGAAATATTTGCTACCCATGACCCTGAAGGGAGAAGGGAGGTTCATAAGATTCAGGAAGCTCACTAAACTTAGAGGACTCAAGAGACTAAGAGAACTAAGAGAACTAAGACAACTTTGATGGAATTACTAAAATTTGTGTAGGGAGCTCCAGAGATGCAGTGTTCATAAAGTTATCTCCATGTTGATATGGATAGTTTGGAAATGTGGCTGTCCTTGAGTCACTCAACCTGTGTTTGTGGAAGTACTCCCTTAGCTATACCTTACCCAGTAAGTAAGCCAAATGAGTTATTTCATCAAGCTAGACATGGGTAAAATGTCCTTGATCTCTCATCAGTGTGCAAAGTGTGGAAAACAGGCATATGCCATATTTCATCAGGAGAAAATATTATTCAATCTAGTTAGTACCTGAATAGGAACTAAGAACCAAAAATGAGTATGGGAAGTACGGTTGCATGGTACTTCCTATAGAAAGAATGACATGACAAGAGAGGTCAATATATTTCAAGGTAGTGAAAGAGATTTTTCAGTACAATGGCATCCTAGCAGTTGAAAGACAAGGAATAAAATCACACCAAGCAAAAATCCTCACACAACATATTTATTGGGGGAGAGAAACAGAATGGTAGCTGCCTCAAAAAGAGAGGCAATAGAGGGCTGGCAGAGAGATGTGCTTTTATAGGGCCTTTGGAACATGTTCAATGAGCCAGTAGAAATGTACAATGTGGCCAGAAATATTGCTTGGCTGCAAATTTTGAAACTTTATTTGGCCTGAAATCTGAGTCACTAAACTACTTTATGCTGTATGGGCACATTCAAATTCTTGGGCCAAACTTAATCTTCACCTTTGGAAGGAGTTGTGGGCCTCTGGTTCTGGATTCTTAAATCTTATAATAATGTCTGATTAAAAGTCTATTAGAAATCTTTGAAATTTATTATTAAAGACATCTAGACAAGAAGTTTATAAAATATGGTACAAGTAGTAGATTAGGAAAAATGGGAGAAAGGGTGGTAAGAAAGGAAGTACTTAATCCACATCTGACTGTCAATAACATACTGGCCAGAAGCATTGAGATTTTCTTTATTTTTGAAGACCTGCCTGGAGTTGTTGAATTACATCTTTTCCTATACCGTTTTGGTTGATACAAAAGCAGCATTCCTCCTTGACAAAGGCAAAGACTACCTTTCTCCACTGCTAGGAGAGTTTCTATAATGGTTTTCAAATGGTTTGCACTTAAATAACCACCTTTTCATGCATAAAGCAGGTCGAGTACCCTATCATATCATAAAACTATTTCTATTCCCATGTCTGAAATAAGACTTTGGACACATCAGAAACCATAGACACAGACACAGACACAGACACACACACACACACACACACACACACAGACACACACACACACACACAGACACACACACACACACAGAGAGAGAGAGAGAGAGAGAGAGAGAGAGAGAGAGAGAGAGAGAGAGAGAGAGAGAGAGAGAGATTTTCCCAGTAACCAAACCAGGTAGAAGGGCAACATCTTGCTTTTTATCATGGAAGGAAATGAAAGAGTCTGTAGTTGGATGAAAAGAGGAGGTTGATGTTTCACTGTGGGAGGAGTTTTGGATATCTATACTTGGGAATGTGCCTGGAAGACCAGCAGTGGAAAAGTTATGTCAAATTGGGTGACTTTGAGGAGAAGAAAGAAGGGAATGACTGGTGAGCCTGAAGTCCAGGCTAGAAGATTCCTTTTTGGCTAGGAGGTCCCTCCCCACCAAGGGTGCAAAGCAGGTGGATACCACTAGGAAGAAGTAGGTAAATTAGTTACCCCTAAAGACACAAATAAGTGATGGAGTTTGGTGAGGTTGGTGAGGCTGTTTCCCTAATCCCCAAAGCAAGTAAATAGTCATAGTGTCCAAAAAGGAAGAAAACAGGTCATTCTGACCATGATGACTACCCAGAACTCTCCCTGTTGAAAATAGTGGTAGTCAGGCAGAGGGAGCCCTGGCCTACTCATTCATACATGGCAATGTCTAAGAGTTCTTCTAGAGAGCCACGTGGATGTTCCATATCACAAGGGACAGGGGGCCAGTAAGAAGGGCAACATACTTTTTGATGACACCTTGGACATGGTCAAAGTGGTTTTTGAGGGCTGGGGCAGGACTTGGCCCTCTGATCCTCCAACCACATTTGAAGCAGGGACCTGGAGGTCTCAGGCTTTGGGAGACAAGGGAGCCTGGGCAGTTGCTAGGGACAAGTGAAAAGCCTTATCCAATATCAGATAATTTGGATTTTGGTATTTATTATCTCTCCCATAGTACTCCTTGAAGTCCACAACTAGGATATCTGTTTGTGGTCCTTTCTCTAGGCATTTAAATTTGTCTATCATTCTAGTGAAAGACGTAGTTCATAAGCAGTTGTTTTTCATCAGGGGTCTCAGGATTCAGATTGGTGTATTGCAAGAGGCTCTTTATACAGTGTTCCAAGATTTGTGACAGGTTTTCAATATTTGTCCTGGATGACCTCCTAAGATATTTTTATAATTGATTAAGGTAAGGGTAGCCTTATAGAGACTGGAATGGAGACAAGTTATACATTGATTCATAGCTAGAATGTCCTCCGGGTTATTGCAGTTTCTCTATGTATCCTTGACATATGGCAACATAAATTTGGTAAACTTCTTTCTTTCTTTTTCTTTCTTTCTTTCTTTCTTTCTTTCTTTCTTTCTTCCCTTTCTTCCTTCCTTCTTTCCTTTCTTTCTTTTCTTTCCCCTTCCTTCATGTTATTGTGTTTGTTTCACTTTTTATTTGTTTTTTTTTTGTTTTTGATATTGTTGAAACAAGGTTTCCTGTATCATTAGCTGTCCTGTAACTTCCTCTGTAGACAAGGATGGCCTGAACTCACAAAGATTTGCTAACCCTTGTCTCCCTAGTGCTGGTATTAAAGGCATGCTCACCACTGTCTGTTCAATTTGATTAATTTCTTCTGCAAGTAACCAAGCTTGTTCTCAGACTCACCTGTACTCCTTAAGGAGAAGGATGTTAGTGAGAATCATGCAAATGTCATGGAAGATGGGGTTATAATACTGGGTGATATGTTGAAGCTGATTCAGAAATGATTTGGGTTTCATGGCTAGGGAAAGTTAGTGGTGGGAGAAACATAATGAAGAGAGAAAGGGCTGGGAGCAGCAACAAAAACAACAACAAAGAAGTTTGAACAAAGGGAATGGGGAATCTCTTTCCATTTTCCTGATTGTTTGCTGTAGTTGTTAAACTGAGTGCTATGTAGAGAGGCTAAAAGTTGTCTAAGAGGCATCCCAATGGGCAATGTGAGAGAGTATGGATGCCATTGTTCCCATGGATGAGGCAACAAGGTTATAGCAGCCTGTGGTTAAGGGTATTCCCAAGATTTAGGCAGACAAGACTCTGACAAACAGAAACAAGCTCAGATAAGCGACAGGAATGAGGTCACAAATCCAGTAGGGCTTAGAGAAGCTGTGGGATTACAGGCATTTCTGAAGGGATTACAGTAGCCCAGTCAGGACTGTAGCTCTGAGAGTGTGGGTCATGAGGTCAGTGAAGAGGGTCAACAATAGTTGTAAATATTGTAGTTAGGTACACCTCTACCCAGAACAAGGAACAGGGCAGGTGAAGAGGGACATTTGTAGCCTTAAAGACTATGCCAAGGGATACTTCAGCCCAAAAGAGTACCAGAGGGATGCCAGATGCTCAATTGTCACTTCCTCAAACTCCAGGAATCATTTATACTGACCACTAAAACCAATAAAAAGGAAACTTACTGAATTACTAATGGTAGATTGGATACTGAATTTGCTGGCTGATCTTGTGTCAACTTGACAAACAAATTAGAGTTAAATGAAAAGAGGGAACCTTAATTGAGAAAATGTTTTCAATAATATCTGGCTGTAAGGCATTTTTTTAAAGTATTCATTTTTGGGGTAGGGCCTACCCAATTGTGGGTGGTTCTATCTTTGGGTTGGTGGTCCTGGGTTCGATAAGAAGCAGGCTGAGCAAGCCATGGGAAGCAAACCAGTAAGAAGCACCCCTCCATGGCCTTTGCATCAGCTCAATCCTTTAGAATCCTGCCCTGTTTGAGTTCCTGTTCTGATTTCTTTCAGTGATGAACAGTGCTATGGAACTGTTAGATGAATATACCTTTTCCTCTCAACTTGCCTTTTTGTTCATGGTATTTTGCAGTAATAGAAACCCTAACTAAGAAAATAAGTTATCAGTGAATTGGAAGGTGAATCTGTTACGGGTAGACTTGAAATGAGTAATAGGATACCAATGTGGCTCAGACCCTGAGTGGGAAGACAGGTACCATGAAAGCCTATCTGAGTCATGCTACTAGTATGAGGGTTTTTCCTGCACAAGATCACATTGGTAGTCAAGGAGCCAAGGAATAATACAAAGTCAAACCAAGCAATAAATCTCACACGAGAGAGACATAGAGTGCTGGCTGCCATGTACAGAGAGGATTGGATAGATGGGATGGGCTATTATACAATCTTTGGAGTATGAGCAGTGACCTAGTGGAAAAGTACAATGTGACCAGAAGTATTGCTTGGGCACCAACTTTGAAACATGTTTGTCCTTGAGGCTGAGTCATTAGGATAGAGTTTTCCAAATTTTGTAGCTCAAAGGTGATTTTCACTTGGTCTGTTACCCTATAGGTAGTATACTCTCAAGATCACTCATTCCCTGTATAGTTTCTCTTCCCTTTGTGGTGTAACATAGTGCATCTCTTGCTGTTGTAGACATGGTATGCTCCCAATGATGAGGGGTAAGGCATGCAAATAAGACTAAGCTGCCTGAGAATGGAATAATCTTGGGAGAGTTCCAGCATACCTATGTCTGGACAGAGGGCAGAATGCTTCCTCGGTAAACACGAGCCACAGAAGGAGCATGAGTATGTCCTCCAAATGACTTATGAACTAAAGGACATTTTTCTAGCCACTGGAAGTAGCACTTAGGAGATATGGTCATGAGCAGGCTGTGGTGGCACTGGTTTGGGCCTGTGCTTCAAGCAATATGACATATAACTGAGGTTGAGTTATTTACCCTAAAAGAAATTGCTGGCATAAGGGAGGAATTGCAGTTTGTGAAGTACATGTGGATGCTATCATTCACATGAGCTGCTGATTTGCCCGAAGTGGGAGAAAGAGAGGACGGGAAGGAAGTGCTGACTTTGTGTTTTCACAGCTGGTAATGTGAAAGGCAAATGGAATGTAAGTTATGTCTGTGCTGAAGATCCACTCCTGGGATCCCAAACGTTGCATCCTACAGGGAGAACTAACATTACTGGTAAATAAAGCATGGTAGAAACCAATAGATGTAACCAAATGAAATTTATCTTTGAAAGAGAAAAGGACAATCCATGACTCAGCATGTGTGGAGGCTTTAATCATGTCTCAGCAAAGTAACTGGTGATGAACAAGGCCTATTATGCCCTTGAACCTGTTAAATGTGGAAGGCTTTATGCAAAACAGACTCATAATCTCATATTTGATATTATAAAACAATGGAGGATGGAATTATCCTGAATGCTGTGCAAGTAGAAATCTGTAATTCAATTCCTTAACACTGTTGGGGTTGTTATGTAGCTGCTTGCTTTGAGTTTAAACACTCTATTAAGACTTGGGGGATGAAGAAAATCCAAAAATCTCAGAGCTCTAGTCACTTATGTCCCTCCTGGAGGTTACATAACTGTAAGGATTCTCCAACTGACTGACTTACCTGCTGCCTGCTAGTCATTCAAAATATTCCTGAGATGAAGCTTCCATTTAGGGATACTGCTGCTTTTGAGTCAAGTATGGTCCTGTAAATAACCACTCCCACCTACTCCTGTAAGTAACCACTGTGCCCTATGAATTAACATTTGTTCACATCTCTAAAGGAAGTCATACAACATCTTTGTTGACTGAACATGGAGCAACAAATCCAAAAATGACTTGGAGAAGAGTGGGCTGCATGGCCTCTGCAATAACTGCTAAGGTGTGCAACCAAAGATGTTTCACATGATAGCAGAGTGTATGTAGGGGCAGTCTCAATATGACTTCATTTCTGATTGTAATATAAGATGATGGGTGCATCCTTGTAATTATATGTATTCTGGGATGAGTGATAAAGGCAAGGAAGCTGTGTTGTGGTGTAGAATCCTTTGATAATGTAGCATTCTTGCAAAAGATTACATTTATGGCATAATTTATTGATGAATGAGTTCTACCACAAGAATATGGGAATGGCCACCCCAACTTTCAACCATAGATGGATTAAAAAATATATGGTGTCCCAGAAAGTGTGTGTGTGTGTGTGTGTGTGTGTCACTATGAACAATAGACTGTGGCTTCATTTGTAATTACCCAAGTCAGTGAGGAATTACAATAGGAAAAAGACATGGATGCTGACTTCTTAATTAGTCTGATTTTGCAAGAAAAGTGGATAAAAAAGAGGCTGAAATAGAAATATTGACTTTGCATTTCTTACATCTGGCAAGATGTAAGTGATGGAGGACAAAATAGATAGGTGCTAAAGAGTTCTTGTGGGATCTGAAATCTTGGAAGCCATGTAAAGGATAATAAGATAGTGGGGAGGAAGATAATATAGTGGAAGTTAGAGATGAAGGTTCTCAGGTCTGACATTTAAGTATGACTTGTCATGTAGATGGAGTCCATAATAATGGACAGTGAGAAAGAGAGCATGAGAGAAGATAATACTCAGAGTATTTTCAAAAGAGAAGGAGGGAAAAATTGCAAATATGAGAAACTGTGATCTTCATAGTTAGCATCTTCATCATTTTAACTGGAAAATTCTTTCAAACAAGCAATGAAAAAAGCTTCTCAAAGTCAGGCTCATGAGGCTGTGAGACAAGACTTCTGATAGGATCTATCTACAAGCTATGGAAGAAGAGAAAAGAGTTAGCATTTGTCTTGTAACAAAGGCTACATGATCTGGACTAATACAGATGAAAGCAGTCCTTAGTAGATTTTCTAATATAAGCTACTGCAAACCCTTAGATATCATGGGCTGATATCCCCCATGGCTATCCGTTGTTAGAAGATAATAGAGATATAATTGAATTACTGAGGATGTAGGCATTAGAAAGGTGGCATTTCTTATCCACTTCACAAAGATAGTGGCCTAGTTGAAGCTCATAGTAGTAAATGATATTTATAAGGTAGAAGAGCTGGAAATCTACATGATTTAGACTAGTATTTTAACCAAGTTTATAAAGTGCAAAAGCTCAGGGAGGGGAGTAATAAAAAGACAAATCAAACAAAAGGGTCTATTTAGACCACTCCAAGGCAAACATGACAAGATATATGTTGAGCTAGAGTACCAGGACACAAATCAAAAGAAAAACCAATGCTATCAGAATGAGATTTTGAAGACTTTAAGCCTGAGCAACAGTACACAGCCCTTGCCAGGTTGAGCAGTATAAGTAAGGTGCAATTTAGAACTGAAAACAGGTTTCCCAGGATAGCAACAATGTCCCAAGATGATATAAAATATGTGTGAATTATGTGGGGGTAGCTGTAGTACTGTTTTCCTAGCTCTGTCCAATACTTCTCTGTCAATGAGAGAGTTGGCAGGAGTTGATCTTTCAGGACTATATTGAATCTTGCTAATATGTCTATTCCAGCATCTCCAAAACAACTAGCACCTGGTTAGTATTAATGATGCTAAGTCTTCAGAGATCTTGGAAAGGATTTCATTACAATATTTTAACTCTTGTGTGTCTTACACATATGTAAAAAAATCAAAAGGAACAGTAAAGACAGTAGTTAAAGTGTTTAAAAGAAGGATTCTTATATGAGTAGGGAAAGTTATACCATGGAACTATGATGTTGGGTGAAAAATTCAGTCTTAGATAGATAATATTCTTATATGTGGTTTGTCAAGTTTCTTGAGGACCCACAAATTCTAAAAGCTATGAAGAATGCTGTTTGTTTGCAAGCCAGGATTTGAATATTAAATGCTTATTAAAGATATCATGTGCAGGACATGGTGTCAATGTAATTGGTACCTTCTACCCAACTGGCTAGTTTTCCTAATGTTAAAACATTCCAAAAAGACTGTTAGAGAATTATCATTAATAGTCCTTCTCACCTATATCCATGTGTTATACTGCCAATATGTCAGCAAGATGTTCCTACTAGTGCCATAGTGACACTATCATGGCTACAACTAACTGCTTTCCCATTGCTATTAAGGCCTACTCCTTAATAAAGAACATGAATCTGTACTTTAAAGAAGGACAAGTATGCTTTTGGGGTATAGGTCCAATTCCTTCTGAAAAACATTGCTATTATTTTTCTTTAAATGAAAGGATTGTGTGTGTGTGTGTGTGTGTGTGTGTGTGTGTGTGCCTTCTAAACATCTTTTGTTCATGCACATAGATTTACAGTGTTGTCAACTCACCTTCTCATAAAACAGACTCATTTTTACAATAGAACACTGCAGAGATGAATGACTAGTCAAGATTTTGAGACTGTCTGTTGTGGGATAGTGGCCCAATGCTCAGCAATAAACTATATGTATATATATATATATATATATATATATATATATTTCAAAGCATAGGGAGGATCTTAGAAGCAGGTCAGAAATAATGGAATACCTGGAGAATAAAAAAATAAAATCATAAAAGTAATCCTCAGAAGGGAAACAGATCCCACAAGGCTCAGGAATCACCAAAAACATCAAGAAACCACTTTCTAAAGTTATTTAAATATTAGCCTTTACTGAATGTAGGATAAACATGGTTGAGTTATTGACAACATGCTCAGGAAGTTCCTGGAATGGAGCTTTTGTGAGTCATGAACCATATTTGGCTCAAACTTTTGGTGATGAAGATGTATTTGAGTCTTCCATACTTTTTAAATAACCTATTACAAACAATGGTACAATCATCTAGACTGGGTAAAATAATTCTTTGGTCTTATGTTAGTAAAATATCTGGATATCTGGAATGGGTAGACATTTATTTACATAATCCCAAGAGAAATTACAAACACAGTAGATAAAAATGTTAAAAATCTTTGTCAGTATAAGGGAAATTGGTTATTAGGTACACTTGGTTATTGCCAGATGAGATTACAAGGAGTATCAATGACTGGGAGGCAATAGAATGCTTTTCTGAGGAAACTGCCAATGACAGAAGTTGCTTTTGATGTCCTGTTTAATCGTTGGTTCTGATAGAATTATTAACAGAAATGTCAAAGAAAAATTTAATTAAGTAGGGACTTCAGGTCTTATATGGCTCTTTATTGGCATTCTTAAGCTTCATGTGGGTGATGGGCACTTTTAACACTTAGTGCAAGATATTTTGGTGGATCTATATGACACAGATTGGATGTGTAAGTGATCAGGAGGGAATGGGAAAACAAACCAGGATCACTAAAAACCAAAAATGGCAAGATTTGATGGGAGTTAAAATTCCTAAAAGAAAAGGTTTAAATTCTGAGCAACATTTCACCAAATGTCTGAAAGAAGGGTGGAAGACATAGCAGTATGGATGAGACAGATTAAGTTTGCTTTAGTTGGTGGTAATTTATCTCCCCAGATATTATTATCCACATTTCTCACATGGATGATATTATTCTCATATCCCAGGTCCTATTCAGAAATGATGGGGAGAAAAGAACTCTGGTACCAGTTTTAAGAATATCAGAACCTGAATGACAGCTTGACTGGCAGGCTCAGCTGTAAAGAGTTTATACTTGATATCTACTGGCCTAAACCTTACAAAAGCAGCCTAAACTATCCCCTATTGAAGCCACTGAACCTTGAAGATATATGCAAATACTGGCCTGAGATGAGGAGGTTCTCATAGAATTAGTATGAATTATAGAAGGCTAGACCATTTTGTGTCCTGTGTCCCTACTGCTGTGCCTAATGTTTCTCTTATGATAAAACTAATAATACAAATGATGAAAAGGCACTAAGGAGAAATCAAAGAAATGCTTCTACCTGCATTTAGCTCTGTGAACAGGTGAGTTTATAGGGTTACTTAGTGAAATGTAGATTTACTGACATTAGCCTATGTGTTCTACTTCAAGTCAATGTATCACCGCAAAGCTCATCCCTAAATGGTAATGGCTCATTAAAGCTGGATCACTTGAGTTTCTCCCACAATTTTTTCCAGCTTCAAGGAAGAGTTTTCTCTACCACTGTAATTATTTACTGGTTATGTAGCCTTCAGGGTCTTGAATATGACTCAGGAGACCTCTACGATCTGTGATCCACCTAGTTATATATGTTTTCTGAGCTTTACACTTGCCCTTTCATTCCATAGGGAGTGTTTGTATATGAAAGGATAATTACATTCCACTAGCCTTTACCTCTAGTTCTTACATTCTCTCTGTCCCCTTTTATGTAGTGTTCTCCAAGCCTTGAAAAGACAGAAGTGTCTGATTATTTTTTGAATAATCGACACATGTCTATTGTCTTAGTCTGGCTTACGTTATCTAGTTTCAAGAGCCTATACTTATACCAAAAACTATATGTGATTAGATAGTGGACGTCCTGGATTTAATAGTGACCTACGGTTTGGCCAGAGTCCCGGGCCAGGGGATCCCTGCCCTCAGCAGCTCTCTGCTCCCAGGCCCCCTGGAGGGGAGCTCTCGCCGCCTGGTCGGGCAGGCACTCCTGAGGCAGCAGAGCGGAGGAGACCACCAACGCTGCCCACCCCTGCCCACATCCCTGGCCCAGGAGGAAACTGTATACGGCCTCTGGGTACCCGTAGAGGAGGGCCCAGGAGCAGCAGGTCCACTGCGTCTGAGACACCGCACCTGAAGGGACCGACCAGATAAACAGTTCTCTGCACCCAAATCCCGTGGGAGGGAGAGCTAAACCTTCAGAGAGGCAGACACGCCTGGGAAACCAGAAGAGACTGCATGCTGCACACAGTACTGATCCCAGAGGAAAACACCAAAAGATATCTGGAACCCTGGTGCATGGAACCTCCCGGAAAGGGCGGCGCAGATCTTCCTGGTTGCTGAGGCCTCGGAGAGCTCATAGGCAACACCCCGTGAGCAAACTTGAGCCTGGGGACCACAGGTAAGACAAACTTTTCTGCTACAAACAACCTGCCTGGTGAACTCAAGAAACAGGCCCACAAGAACAGCTGAAGACCTGTAGAGAGGAAAAACTACACGCCCGAAAGCAGAACACTCTGTCCCCATAACTGGCTGAAAGAAAACAGGAAAACAGGTCTACAGCACTCCTGAAACACAGGCTTATAAGACAGTCTAGCCACTGTCAGAAATAGCAGAACAAAATAACACTAGAGATAATCTGATGGCGAGAGGCAAGCGCAGGAACCCAAGCAACAGAAACCAAGACTACATGGCATCATCAGAGCCCAATTCTCCCACCAAAGCAAACATGGAATATCCAAACACACCAGAAAAGCAAGATCTAGTTTCAAAATCATATTTGATCATGATGTTGGAGGACTTCAAGAAAGTCATGAAGAACTCCCTTAGAGAAACACAGGAAAACATAAATAAACAAGTAGAAGCCTACAGAGAGGAATCGCAAAAATTCCTAAAAGAATTCCAGGAAAACATAAATAAACAAGTAGAAGCCCATAGAGAGGAGTCACAAAAATCCCTGAAAGAATTCCAGGAAAACACAATCAAACAGTTGAAGGAATTAAAATGGAAATAGAAGCAATCAAGAAAGAACACATGGAAACAACCCTGGATATAGAAAACCAAAAGAAGAGACAAGGAGCTGTAGATACAAGCTTCACCAACAGAATACAAGAGATGGAAGAGAGAATCTCAGGAGCAGAAGATTCCATAGAAATCATTGACTCAACTGTCAAAGATAATGTAAAGCGGAAAAAGCTACTGGTCCAAAACATACAGGAAATCCAGGACTCAATGAGAAGATCAAACCTAAGGATAATAGGTATAGAAGAGAGTGAAGACTCCCAGCTCAAAGGACCAGTAAATATCTTCAACAAAATCATAGAAGAAAACTTCCTAACCTAAAAAAGAGATACCCATAGGCATACAAGAAGCCTACAGAACTCCAAATAGATTGGACCAGAAAAGAAACACCTCCTGTAACAACATAGTCAAAACACCAAACGACAAAATAAAGAAAGAATATTAAAAGCAGTAAGGGAAAAAGGTCAAGTAACATATAAAGGCAGACCTATCAGAATCACACCAGACTTTTGCCAGAAACTATGAAGGCCAGAAGATCCTGGACTGATGTCATACAGACCCTAAGAGAACACAAATGCCAGCCCAGGTTACTGTATCCTGCAAAACTCTCAATCAACATAGATGGAGAAACCAAGATATTCCATGACAAAACCAAATTTACACAATATCTTTCTACAAATCCAGCACTACAAAGGATAATAAATGGTAAAGCCCAACATAAGGAGGCAAGCTATACCCTAGAAGAAGCAAGAAACTAATCGTCTTGGCAACAAAACAAAGAGAAGAAGAGCACACAAACATAACCTCACATCCAAATATGAATACAACCGAAGCAATAATCACTATTCCTTAATATCTCTCAACATCAATGGCCTCAACTCCCAATAAAAAGACATAGATTAACAAACTGGATACAAACGAGGACCCTGCATTCTGCTGCCTACAGGAAACACACCTCAGAGACAAAGACAGACACTACCTCAGAGTGAAAGGCTGGAAAACAACTTTCCAAGCAAATGGTCAGAAGAAGCAAGCTGGAGTAGCCATTCTAATATCAGATAAAATCAATTTTCAACTAAAAGTCATCAAAAAAGATAAGGAAGGACACTTCATATTCATCAAAGGAAAAATCCACCAAGATGAACTCTCAATCCTAAATATCTATGCCCCAAATACAAGGGCACCTACATAAGTAAAAGAAACCTTACTAAAGCTCAAAACACACATTGTACTTCACACAATAATAGTAGGAGATTTCAACACCCCACTCTCATCAGTGGACAGATCATGGAAACAGAAATTAAACAGAGATGTAGACAGACTAAGAGAAGTCATGAGCCAAATGGACTTAACAGATATTTATAGAACATTCTATCCTAAAGCAAAAGGATACACCTTCTTCTCAGCTCCTCATGGTACTTTCTCCAAAATTGACCATATAATTGGTCAAAAAACAGGCCTCAACAGGTACAGAAAGATAGAAATAATCCCATGCCTGCTATCGGACCACCACGGCCTAAAACTGGTCTTCAATAACAATAAGGGAAGAATGCCCACATATACATGGAAATTGAACAATGCTCTACTCAATGATAACCTGGTCAAGGAAGAAATAAAGAAAGAAATTAAAAACTTTTTAGAATTTAATGAAAATGAAGGTACAACATACCCAAACTTATGGGACACAATGAAAGCCGTGCTAAGAGAAAAACTCATAGCGCTGAGTGCCTGCAGAAAGAAACAGGAAAGAGCATATGTCAGCAGCTTGACAGCACACCTAAAAGCTCTAGAACAAAAGAAGCAAATACACCCAGGAGGAGTAGAAGGCAGGAAATAATCAAACTCAGAGCCTAAATCAACCAAGTAGAAACAAAAAGGACCATAGAAAGAATCAACAGAACCAAAAGTTGGTTCTTTGAGAAAATCAACAAGATAGATAAACCCTTAGCCAGATAACGAGAGGACACAGAGAGTGTGTCCAAATTAACAAAATCAGAAATGAAAAGGAGACATAACTACAGATTCAGAGGAAATTCAAAAAAATCATCAGATCTTACTATAAAAGCCTATATTCAACAAAACTTGAAAATCTGCAGGAAATGGACAATTTCCTAGACAGATACCAGGTACCGAAGTTAAATCAGGAACAGATAAACCAGTTAAACAACCCCATAACTCCTAAGGAAATAGAAGAAGTCATTAAAGGTCTCCCAACCAAAAAGAGCCCAGGTCCAGAAGGGTTTAGTGCAGAATTCTATCAGACCTTCATAGAAGACCTCGTACCAATATTATCCAAACTATTCCACAAAATTGAAACAGATGGAGCACTACCGAACTTCTTCTATGAAGCCACAATTACTCTTATACCTAAACCACACAAAGACCAAACAAGAAAGAGAACTTCAGACCAATTTCCCTTATGAATATTGATGCAAAAATACTCAATAAAATTCTGGCAAACCGAATCCAAGAGCACATCAAAACAATCATCCACCATGATCAAGTAGGCTTCATCCCAGGCATGCAGGGATGGTTTAATATACGGAAAACCATCAAGGTGATCCATTATATAAACAACCTGAAAGAACAAAACCACATGATCATTTCATTAGATGCTGAGAAAGCATTTGACAAAATTCAACACCCCTTCATGATAAAAGTCCTGGAAATAATAGGAATTCAAGGCCCATACCTAAACATAGTAAAAGCCATATACAGCAAACCAGATGCTAACATTAAACTAAATGGAGAGAAACTTGAAGCAATCCCACTAAAATCAGGGACTAGACAAGGCTGCCCACTCTCTCCCTACTTATTCAATATAGTTCTTGAAGTTCTAGCCAGAGCAATCAGACAACAAAAGGAGGTCAAGGGGATACAGATCGGAAAAGAAGAAGTCAAAATATCACTATTTGCAGATGATATGATAGTATATTTAAGTGATCCCAAAAGTTCCACCAGAGAACTACTAAAGCTGATAAACAACTTCAGCAAAGTGGCTGGGTATAAAATTAACTCAAATAAATCAGTAGCCTTCCTCTACACAAAAAGAGAAACAAGCAGAAAGAAAATTAGGGAAATGACACCCTTCATAATAGATCCAAATAATATAAAGTACCTCGGTATGACTTTAACCAAGCAAGGGAAAGATCTGTACAATAAGAACTTCAAGACTCTGAAGAAAGAAATTGAAGAAGATCTCAGAAGATGGAAAGATCTCCCATGCTCATGGATTGGCAGGATTAATATAGTAAAATGGCCATTTTACCAAAAAGCGATCTACAGATTCAATGCAATCCCCATCAAAATACCAATCCAATTCTTCAAAGAGTTAGACAGAACAATTTGCAAATTCATCTGGAATAACAAAAAACCCAGGATAGCTAAAACTATCCTCAACAATAAAAGGACTTCAGGGGGAATGACTATCCCAGAACTCAAGCAGTATTACAGAGCAATAGTGAAAAAAACTGCATGGTATTGGTACAGAGACAGAAAGATAGACCAATGGAACAGAATTGAAGACCCAGAAATGAACCCACACACCTATGGGCAATTTGATTTTTGACAAAGGAGCCAAAACCATCCAATGGAAAAAGATAGCATTTTCAGCAAATGGTGCTGGTTCAACTGGAGGTCAACATGTAGAAGAATGCAGATCGATCCATGCTTATCACCCTGTACAAAGCTTAAGTCCAAGTGGATAAAGGACCTCCACATCAAAACCAGATACACTCAAACTAATAGAAGAAAAACTAGGGAAGCATTTGGAACACATGGGCACTGGAAAAATTTCCTGAACAAAACACCAATGGCTTATGCTCTAAGATCAAGAATCGACAAATGGGATCTCATAAAACTGCAAAGCTTCTGTAAGGCAAAGGACACTGTGGTTAGGACAAAACGGCAACCAACAGATTGGGAAAAGATCTTTACCAATCCTACAACAGATAGAGGGGCTTATATCCAAAATATACAAAGAACTCAAGAAGTTAGACCGTGGGAGACAAATAACCCTATTAAAAAATGGGGTTCAGAGCTAAACAAAGAATTCTACAGCTGAGGAATGCTGAATGTCCGAGAAACACCTAAAGAAATGTTCAACATCTTTAGTCATAAGGGAAAAGCAAATCAAAACAACCCTGAGATTTCACCTCACACCAGTGAGAATGGCTAAGATCCAAAACTCAGGTGACAGCAAATGCTGGCAGGATGTGGAGAAAGAGGAACACTCCTCCATTGTTGGTGGGATTGCAGACTGGTACAACCATTCTGGAAATCAGTCTGGAGGTTCCTCAGAAAATTGGACATTGAACTGCCTGAGGATCCAGCTATACCTCTCTTGGGCATATACCCAAAAGATGCCCCAACATATAAAAAAAGACATGTGCTCCACTATGTTCATCGCAGCCTTATTTATAATAGCCAGAAGCTGGAAAGAACCAAGATGCCCTTCAACAGAGGAATGGATACAGAAAATGTGGTACATCTACACAATGGAATATTACTCAGCTATCAAAAACAATGACTTTATGGAATTCGTAGGCAAATGGTTGGAACTGGAAAATATCATCCTGAGTGAGGTAACCCAATCACAGAAAAACACACATGGCATGCACTCATTGATAAGTGGCTATTAGCCCAAATGCTTGAATTATCCTAGATGCCTAGAACAAATGAAACTCAAGACGGATGATCAAAATGTGAATGCAGATCGCCCTGAGAGACACAGCCAGAATACAGCAAATACAGAGGCGTATGCCAGCAGGAAACCACTGAACTGAGAACAGGACCCCTGCTGAAGGAATCAGAGAAAGAACTGGAAGAGCTTGAAGGAGCTCGAGACCCCATATGTACAGCAACGCCAACCAACCAGAGCTTCCAGGGACTAAGCCACTACCCAAAGACTATACATGGACTGACCCTGGACTCTGACCTCATAGGTAGCAATGAATATCCTAGTAAGAGCACCAGTGGAAGGGGAAGCCCTGGGTCCTGCTAAGACTGAACCCCAGTGAACTAGACTGTTGGGGAGAGGGCAGCAATGGGGGAGGGTTGGGAGGGAACACCCATAAGGAAGGGGAGGGGGGAGGGGATGTTTGCCCGAAACCGGAAAGGGAATAACACCAAATGTATATAAGAAATACTCAAATTAATAATAATAAAAAAAATAATAGTGACCTACACAAAGTGACAGATAAATACTAGATTAACTCAAACACATAAGGAGAAAAGAACTTGGGATTGCATTTATTATTATATTCAACTTACTAACTCCTTTGCTATTTGTGTGAGAATCTACAGAGTTTTTCTTTGTAAACCACTGGTAAGAACATTAATCAGAGTAGTTCCAATATCTTTAATTATGTGTGGTGATATTTCCTCTAGAATCTGTGATGTAATAAGAAAATTTTTCATGTTTACATGTAGATGATTTTAGTCAGAAGAGCAACTGTCAGATGGCAAAGGATCAAGGAGCCCTAGCATTTTGCTGTCAGAGGCAAGATGACCATGGGTAGAACAATGAATAGGTATGGCTGAGTTTAAACCAAAACCATTGTATCAGCATGGATTTTTCATGGTGCTTGAGTGATCAGTTTCCTTAGGAATAGGAGAGAAAAACTGCCATTCCATTGTTCAACATAGCATTGCTTATTTTATGGAACAAAAAACTCAGAAAGCATTGATCAGAAAGCGGTCCTAAACATGTGATAGAAACTTATGTACTTTCTTCTTTATAGACTTGAAAAGCTTAATAGATCCAGAACCTAAAAAGGAAAATGGTCTCCCCTGAAAGATTTTGGAATAGAGCTAAGAGCAAGCTGGGATTCAACTATGGACTTATCCTCTGCATGGACTTAAAATTATTGATTAGAATGACCATTCAAAGAAGAAACAAATACTGTGAAATTCACTAGTTCAATCCTTTTTTCCCCTTAGAGCAAATGTTCTGACCATCAACACAAGACAGAATCAGCCTGAGCTTGAAAATAGTTTATACAGTAAGACTACCTAGTTTGCCTATGGATTCAGCATCTGTTTGAACTAATGACAAATACAGGATACTTTTAAATTTTTAGTTGAAAAATTTAATCATATGACTTCCCTTTCCCTCCTTTCCATTCCCGAACCCCTCCTGTGTCACTCTCTAACTCCCTTTCCAGTTGATGCCTCATTTTTCTTAATAGAGGAGAATCTTTTACCACCATTATACTTTGGTACCAGAATTTGTAACTGTATTCTAGAACGAAGCTTTTTCCCAGCAGATAAATTCTCACTCTGCAACAAACAAAGCTTCTCTTTTGAACAAATGGAGGCCATTACCTAACCACAACTTGTCATGATAAAGAGATCAACTGATCATTCAGACTCTGGGTCTAATGGATCCATTGAAAGCACAGCTTAATTTTTATTCCATGTCTTATAATTTAAAAATCTGGATACCAATGTGTAAATAGAATTGAAGTCCCCCTTTATAATAGCTAATAACAGCTGAGCACAGGTGTAAAATTTTATAGTCAGAGAACTCACAATAGAAAGGCAAGAGGTTCTAAGAAAAAGACTGCCTCTAAACTAAAAGCAAAACAGAAATTATCTAATGATACATTTACACAATTTGTGTTTTCCATTCTCAACCCTGTACCAGTTATAAGTTTTGATTCCCAAAGACAAGATGATTCTGCAGGGAACACAATATTCAGTCCTTAGAATTCGAAACTGTGCTGGGCTTCCTATGCCACTGAATAAATGGGAAGAGTCAGTGATTGGTTTTTAGTTGGTCACTAATTCCTGTCAATAAGAGTAATTAGGTTTTTCCTATACACCAGAACAATAGGGAAGAACTCTGAGCTTGGGTTTCAGATTCTATTCATTAGTGGATTCACTAGCTCCTCTTAGTAATTTATATATAACTCTGTTGAAGAAAACGATGTGGCCTCAAAAACAACAGAAAGCTAATTATGAAGATACCACAGAATAAATGTTTGGAATATCCAATCAGTTAAGAAATTCTGACCAAACTTCTGGCTTAAGGCCATGGAAACATTGTGCTTGGTAAAGAAATAATCAGTATCAATTATGTAAAAAAATAAATACTGTTCTATCATGGAACATATTAAGCATTCTAGATCTCAGAATTTATTCCAAAGAAAAGAAATTATGTCTCCACATAGTGCCACCCACATGTGTAGTCACATGATGCTACTTGTAGTGGGCACAAATTGTCAACAATACAAATGGGCATCATCAGGTGAAGGGAACACATTTTATAAACTTTAAAATAGTCTACTACTGAACAATAAACTGGTATGGTTACTGGGACACATAACACTATTGATGTGTATGAAAAAAGCTGAATAAAGTCATATAATGACCTATAATTAAGTGGGTATAAATTTTTAGAAATTCAAGGTAAGTTTTTTTTTTTTTTTTTTTTTTTTTTTTTATTAACTTGAGTATTTCTTATGTACATTTTATGTTATTCCCTTCCGGTTTCCAGGCAAACATCCCTTCCCTCCCCTTCCTTATGGGTGTTCCCTCCCACCCTCCCCCATTGCCGCCTCTACCCCGACAGTCTAGTTCACTGGGGTTCAGTCTTTAGCAGGACCCAGGGCTTCCCCTTCCACTGGTGCTCTTACTAGGATATTCATTGCTACCTGAGGTCACAGTCCAGGGTCAGTCCATGTATAGTCTTTAGGTAGTGGCTTAGTCCCTGAAAGCTCTGGTTGCTTGGCATTGTTGTACATATGGGGTCTCAAGCCCCTTCAAGCTCTTCCAGTTCTTTCTCTGATTCCTTCAACAGGGGTCCTATTCTCTCCTTTTTTTTTTTTTTTTTCCGGAGCTGGGGACCGAACCCAGGGCCTTTTGCTTGCTAGACAAGCGCTCTACCACTGAGCTAAATCCCCAACCCCAGGGGTCCTATTCTCAATTCAGTGGTTTGCTGCTGGCATATGCCTCTGTGTTTGCTGTATTCTGGCTGTGTCTCTCAGGAGAGATCTACTTCCGGCTCCTGTCGGCCTGTACTTCTTTGCTTCATCCATCTTGTCTAATTGGATGGCTGTATATGCATGGGCCACATGTGGGGCAGGCTCTGAATGGGTGTTCCTTCTGTGTCTGTTTTAATCTTTGTCAAGGTAAGTTTATATTGATAGAAGATTGGTGCTTACTTAGGATTGAAGTAGAAGGCAAGAGAGAGTGGAGTGAATTACAATGAGTCTTGAAGAATTTTACAGAATGACAATGTCTTATTCATATTCATATGTCAAAAAAAAAACTGTGTACTTTATGTATACCTCATCTTGTGCCAGTAATTTCAGTAAAACTGTTACAATAATACCAAACTCTATTTGCTGACTGGTTGTAAATTACAGCAGCTATACATTTATTATATATGAATTATCATTGTTTTCTTACTTTCATTAAAGTGATATATTGTTGCAATATATCAGTAGAAATCATTTTTTTCTTAACATTTTTCTTTGTTTTTTTATTAGTTATTTTATTTATCTTCATCCCAAATGCTGCCCCCCAACCCAGGTCACTGGTTGGCCATTCCTTCAGTCTACTCCATTTTTGTCTCTGCATTTCTTTTAGACAGGAACAATTCTGGGCCAAAGAATTTGAAGGTGATTGGTGTCTCCATCCTCCCACATGGAGCCCTATCTAACTACTGGAGATAGTCTTTTCAGGTTCCATATCCCTACGGTTGGGCATTTTAGCTAAGGTCAGCCACATTAAGTCCTGAAATTCTCTGACGTCCCAGGTATCTTGGACCTTCTAGAGATTCTTCCAACCCCCAGCTCCCACCTGGGCAGCTTTCTATTGCCATTCGTTTTCCTGGCCTTCTGGATTCTTCTCCTGTCTCCACCATACATGATCCTGCCTCGTTTTCCTCTCCCCCTCCCTTTTTCCATCCTGATAGTCTGTCTTACACCAGTCAGAATGGCTAAGTTCAAAAACTCACATGACAGCACATGTGGATGTGGAGAAAGAGGAATACTGTTCCATAGCTGGTGGGATTGAAACCTAGTATAACTACTCTGGAAATCAATCTGATAATTCTTCAAAAATTGGAAATAGTTCTGTTCTACCTCAAGACCCAACTACCACAAGCACACATATGCTACTATGTTCACAACTTTATTACTAATAGCCATAAACTGGAAGCAACCTCAACCGAAAAATGGATACAGAAAATGTGGTTCATTTACACAACAGAATGTTACTTAGTTATTAAGAATGGGGATATTATCAATTTTTTAAGCAAATGGATGGTGTTCCAGTAATTATTAAATAATAGAATCTTATCCCATGTTAGTGTCAGCACTGTAGAGCCACATGGCATCTGCGGGGTATTCTCATCTCAGTGGTGACCAGTTCTAGTATGACACCATGCCACATTTCCTCTGTCTATCCTCTATCCTCCTCAGTCTCTCTGTCCCCATTGCTAGCTCTCCCAAGCTGGCCAGCCAAAAACTCTGTAGTCCCAGCAACCCGATAAAATCAGGACTCTAGAAGTCCCAACAGTGGCTGGTACACTGCAGCTCTGTAACCCACTCTAGTCCCAGTGGTGGCTGAACTTTCACAGCTCTAAGCCACTGCTCTGTTTACATTCCCAGCATCCACCCCCTAATAGTGGTGGTATTAACTGCCAACAACACTTTAAAATCATGACTCAATAAGCTGTAATTTAGTAATAAGATTTATATGTTAAATTCTCAACCCACAATTCATCCACACAATAAACTCACAACCAATTGATAATGATATAAACTGCCCACCTAGATAAGATATATTGACCTATAAAAATCCATCCCTTAAGAAATATTCATAACTACATGTGGTCATTTAAGGCCACACAGATCTGGGTTGTCCTTCTCTCCCTCCTTAAAAATAATCTTTGTCCCCACCTTACTTTTTACTGTCCAGTCATGAGCCTTGACCTAACTCATGCCTCACCTGTATATAGACATCGACCTACAAATGGAACTAGAAAATATCATCCTGAGTGAGGTAACACAGACCCAAAAGGACATGCATGGATGGCATGTACTCAGTGATAAGTAGATATTAGCCAAAAAGTACAGAATACCCATGATACACCTCAAAGACCCTAAGAAGTTAAATAGGAAGGAAGGCCCAATTAAGGATTCTTCAGTCCCACTTGGGGGAACAAAAAGTAGAGATCACTTTTAAAGTGAGTGTCTAGTTCTCACTGATGACCTAAAGTAGGTGACTCCATATTATGTTGACAGTAACTACCTTCACGACAGATGTGGTCACTGATGGACCTTGAGAAGGTGATAGGAACATGCTTATCTAAAGCAGGGTAGTTACTCAATGGATAATAATCTGGGGGATGGGAGAATGAAGTTGTTACGAATCAGAGTTAAATATGAGAAGACAGCACAATGGGTCCAGAGCAGCACATAATTTGGGCTGTGTGAGTCACCCGGTATTTTCTTTCATTCTCATTCTCTGTATTTCTAAAATCTATGTAAATAAAAAGTAGATTTCTGGAGTCAGCAAGATGTCTTAGTAGGAAAGGTGCTGCTGGCAAGCCTGATGATCAGAGGGCATGAATCTAGAGAGAACCACTTCTAGCAAGTTACCCTCTGAACTCCATACACAGGCCCTGGGATACACCTTCCTCAACCCCTTCCCAGTATATAAATTAATGTAAAACTAAGTTTTAAAATATACTTACTTGATTTTCCGGTCTGTAACTGTTGGGTGTGTTTGCACAATGAAAAGTACCAAGGAAAAATAGAAAAAAAGTAAGTGTATTTCTTTGTCCTGTGATCAAGCAGCATCTTGGAAGATGACTTTTCTCATTTTGTTTTTAGGGAAAGCCCTGTTCTGCATTGATGTTCTTCACAGGGCAAACCCCACAGTAGCACTGCTCATAGCCAGACATCCATGGCTTCTGTTAAATAAGAAAACAGGTTTGCTACAAATATCTGTGCTTCCTCAGTGAGAGTGTAGTTTCTTTTGTTTTCTATCACATATTCAAATAATACCTTGTATTAGATTTTTCCTTGTTTGAAAATCAATTACTTGTATTTGAAATAAGAACTGATAGCAATAGAAACTAGGGTAAACAGAAAAAAAGTCATTTCAATTCCAATTGAGGTTGTTAATTCATTTTGATGTGATCTACAGCTGAGACATCCTTTTTCCACCAGACCTCTCTAATACAACTTCTACATACATTGACAACTCCGGTACACTCCAACATTCAGTCAGAAGAATCACTTTCCCCTCCCCAGCTGGATGCTGCTCACATCACTATGGATTGGCCAGATCTGACTTAGTTTAGTTTCTCAAGATTTGTTTCAAGTACCTCTTAAAATGTGACCCTTTACTTGATCTTTCCATTGACCACTTTGTACTTTGTATCTTGACTTTGTTGTGTCAAGTTATTTGCATATCTAAGAGCTTTCAGATAAGGAGCCTCTATTCTCCCTCTTCCTACATGTAGAAAAGACCCTCAAATATTTAATGAACAAATTGGGAGGTGGGGAGAGGTTGATGGTGCTGAGTGATGTTTGTGTTTGGCAATCTTTAAAGATCAACCCATTACCTTTTTAGTAGCAAAGTAAAGCTTCCAGCCACTGAATGGAAGTTGACACAGGAAATATATTAATGGACAGCCTATGGCCACAACTTCCCTCTTGTACACAGAGGCAGGATACATTTGAAAGACATTTGTACTTTCCTTTGGCCCTCCAACTAGATAAGACAAATGCACCAATCTGCCAGCAACTTGCTTGTTTTCCAGCCTATGGGATATTGGCCATAGTCCCATAGATCAGACTAAAGAAGGCTGCGAAAATGGGATAAATAACAATCCTGTGACAGGTTGAAATAAAGCATATTTAATGTCTGTGGAGAAGATAACAGAAATTTTAGACTAATGATCAGCCTTCAATTTTAATTTTTGGGAGTATTGTAATTAACTTAAAGAAACTGAAACAATCGTTCTGGCAAAAATGGCTCAATCATGCTCAACCCTTTCACAGCAGTGAAATAATCGGAGCACAAATCACCAGGAAGTTTCCTCCTCTCTTTAAACTTAGTGGAACACTAACAGTTTTTCTTAATAGGAGGTAAAAATTATTTGTCAGAGTGTTAGGAGGTGAGTGCCCTCACTCTCTCTCTGTTAGAGAGGGACTTGAACTCCTGACTTCTGTGTGATCAGAAAGGGAACACTGGAGGCTAATAATCCTCTGTTTTCAGAGCCACCAGCATTAAACTTACTACATACAGTCATGGCTAGGAGGATTCTACTGCCTTTGTGTCTAGTCTCTAGTAGGGAGCAGGGTCTGGTCTAGAGAGGGTTACCCTTTTTTTTTTCTTTGCTTTTGCAGCCTATAACTGAAACAGATAAAATGTGTTGGAGGGAAGCCCTAGAGTAGCCTGTCTGGGCTCTGATTCATACTCAGATGGCAGAGCCAAAAGAAAGCATGTTTGACTTTGCCAGAGGGAGAGTGGACTATTGTCCCTCATAACATGTTTAGTGCAATGAATCCAGTTGCATGACTGAGGCAAAGGAGGAGTCTGACTCCTGCTTCAAATGGTTTTCCTTGTAGCATAGAAGAGTCGCTGTGTTTAAGAGCAGGCAGAGCACCCAGGAGAGAAAGGTAGGGACTCAGCTCTTTAAGACAGAAAACTTTTATGACTAAGACTACAGTGTGACAAAACAAACTATTTTACCAAGCTCAACTTACTGATGCCTGATGTTTTATTTTTTTTAATTTCCCATGAACTTTTTTCTCCTCTTGATGAACTATGCATACTCAATGATAGTTATATGCACATACCCAGGCTTTGGGAAAATTGTTGGGACTTGATTATACAGTACTTTTACAGCTGTCTTCCTTGAGGTAGGTCTAATGTTCCAAGTCAGATAAGGCTAAGAGCAAAGTTTGTTTGCACTAATTTTTGAGATGACTGTACAAAGTACAACAATTTTGATGCTTTGAAACAATATTGAATGTATTCCTGTGAAAGTATGGATTAGAATGTCCAGATGGGTCTCATTGGAAGATCTATGTTGTTCCTTCTGGAAGATCTAGTGGATTGTCTTGTGTGTCTCTTTCTTTAATTTTCGTTAACTACTTCTCTTGCCTCAACAGTAAGATATCTTTTATTCTGAAGCATTATTGATATTGTTTTTTAATTTAATTAGGCTATTGTCTCAGTATAGAAACTGGAGTCAGAGGCTAATGAAATGCTCCTATATGAGACTAGTTTGGGAAATCACTTGAAAGTTTTGTAGTTCTGATTTTAATCTTCTTTTGTGTACTCCTGGACATCTTAGTATTTTTTGTTGGTACTTTCATGTATAGTACAAATAGATTTTAAATGAGATATAATTAACTTCCTAAATTGTGTCTAGGATTAGCTTTTATCTTTCTGGTATGTACTTTGTGTTTGTGACAATAGTTTGACTGATCACAATATTCTTTCTCTTTTCATACAGAGAGGATACTTTCTATTCACTATGAATTTAGGCATAACCACACTACTGCCTTTGACCAGTGAAAGGGCCACATGAATGGATTGGTAAGAGGGTTTTCTCAGCTTGCACTGCTATAAGGATTATGAAAATAAGGATTCTTTTATTGATGTACTTTGTACTTGAATGTCTATGAGAAATAAACTTTTCCTAACAATTTGGCATTCTCTTTATTACAATTTTTCCCAAGCTGCTCGAAGAAAAGTAGAATCCTTAACCCAATTTCTCCATATTTTCAAGTGCATGACAATGTGTGTACAACAGATTTTAGTAACCTGTGGAGTGGTATGGAAAAGTTGATTCTATTAATACATAGACAGCTGAGAATTGGGAATTGAAAAATCAAATGATCTTGGGATTTGTAGTCAGGTCCCCGTTCTAGCTTAATTTGATTCCCTTTCTTATAAGCTAAATTAAATCCATAAGGTATTATTTATTTTAAAAAAGTATTCTCACCCCTAAAAGATTATATGTGGAGTGTCCTTGCTATTAATTGGCAAGACCTTGAAGAACCAACTAAAATTTTACTTACTCAGAAAAAAGTGTTTACTGCTGATAAAGAAAAACTTATTCATTGCTTCTTTCTATTAAACTATTTGGTTAAAATCTATGTAGATTAAATAAACTATTTTGGGACTGAGTTATGACCAAGAAACTCATGCCTATGCCATCTGAGGGGGAAAAGTGAAGAAGAAAGAAGAGACTGAAAAGCAAGTCCTCCATAGGGGCTTCAGCTGGCAAAGATAAAGCAAGTATAAGTAAATGACAGATACTGGATTTATTCCCAGGGGCCAGTGGCTTCTGGATTGTAGAAGGCTGAGAAGGTTGGTGGGCATCCTGATCATCAAGAAGCTGTAATGACACTTGGTGGGTGGGAGATGAACTGTGGAGATCCAGAGTGAATAAAGAGAGGGAAAACCTGAACATTAAAGGCTTCCTCCTCTGAATATTGTTGGTACTAGGTACCTCCTTTAAATACTGTTGGTAGCCTAGGACTGCCCTGAGTAACCCTCAGTAGCCACCAGATACAGAACGCTTTCCATCCTCTCCAGGTTGTGTGTTCATTAGCAGTTCCCATGGGTTACCCTGTCAAGGCCTCTTTTGGCAACTACAAAGGATATGGCAGCTCTCAGCCTTTCTCAGAAGGATGGCATTATTTTATTCCTGTCTTATTCATGAGGTTACTTTCTTATTTTTCTTTTCACAAATTCTGTTAGGAAGCTGAGTACAGATAATAGAAAGATGAGGTTTGGAGTCTGTTCATCAAATAGCCATCAAGGGCTCTAGCTTCATGTCTATCAATTTCTTTTGATGCCGTAACAGGCTTACATACTGATTCTATGTAATGATAATTTACCTAGTATTCAGAATGGTTCTGATGTTGAATTCCATGTGAATACATACTGGAAATTTAGTCTTGAGCATTTTGCCACTGACTCTAATCAAAGAACAAAGCATCATATTTAGAGTATACACTGAGTCTGATTAAGGTTAGGACAAAGTCAAACTTTAGCAATATTGGCAGGTGTGAAGGAGAAGGGAGACTCCCAGATCCCAGCAGCTCACTATCCAAACCCCACCTAAATTTCACAATCGACATGCAGCTTGCAAGTGCCATGGTCAACCGCATTCTGTGATGCTTATTATGTGTGTGAAGCCACTATGCAATGTATTATGTATACTTGGGACACTGTTGAATCCTGACCCATGGGGCACTGCTCTGAGCGCTTGTTTCATTCAGTTCAGTTATAGGCAAGCCTCTTTTGTTTTTTTACCCTAGTAAAGATGATCACAGACACTGTCAAGATTTGAATATGCTTGGCCCAGGGAATGGAACTATTTAGAGGTATAGCTTTGTTGGAAAAGGTGTCCCACTATGGGCATGGTCTTTAAGACCCTCTTCCTAGCTGCCTGGAAGTCAATATTCTGCTAGCAATCTTCAGATGAAGATGTAGAATTTTCAACTTCTCCTGCACTATGTGTATCTGGATACTCCTGCCTTGATGTTAATGGATTGAACCTCTGGACCTGTAAGTCAGCCCCACTAAATGTAAATGCTTTGTCCTTATAAGACTTGACAAACGACAGAAAAGTTCTATTATATCTGTTCACAGCATTGTAAAATTCTCTAAGAAAAACAAACTCTAGAGGAGCTGTCTGAGGAGTGTCCTCACATATTAGGAGCTGTCCCACATACTCCATTACTCCGGCAGAACCAAAAAGGGCAGTACATAAACAAAAAAAAAAGTAGTTTCCATATAAGGGACGTTAACATTGGCATGAAAACTTTTTCTGCAGAAGGATCCTGTGTGCACCCTGCTGAAACCCAAATGCCATAGTGTGGCGAGGAGGATTCAGAACTGTCTTTGAGGAGCCACATTTTTGACTATAGTATTTGTCAGATACTCTTTTATGTTCTGTTACCCAAAGCAGCTGGCCTCTCAGCCCTACAGCCCTCAAATTTTGACTGTTGAGGAGCAGGAATCATCCGGGAGCCGTGTAGCTCCCATATACATAAGAGACGTGTCAAATTGGCCCATATTCCCTCACAGTCTGTGGTCACGGCCTAAACAGTAAAACAAAAATTGAAGGGTTTGCCTGTTCAATTATGAACAAACTTGAAAAAGACCTCCCCGGAAGAGGATCTGTCCTACCAGCAGTAATAAAAGGCCCACTGAGGTCCGGGAAAGTCTGTCAGAAACCCTTTTTTAAGAAAGAAAATGGCCCTCCCGACCTTAAATTTTTAAATCTTTATGAACCAGGATAAACAGCCCTGTGAAAGAGCGACATTTCTGCTCAGAAAATAAAACCCAAGAGGACAAAAGAATTAGTCAAATGAAGGATGTATTGACAAATCAATGGAAAGGCCCGGATCCTGCTTTAATAAGATCCAGGGAGCTGTCTGTGTTTTTCCACAGGACAATGAAAATCCCATATGGATCCCAGCACGAGAGCGAATTTACTCGGAGCATCATTCAGCAAAGCATGATCAAGAAGGGACTGGGACTCCTGCAAAAATTCCTCCTCACTCCCACCTTCTTCCATGGATGCCAGCAAATCATATTTGCAGAAGGGAATTATGCCCCTGCTCTGGCCCTTTTTTACCTTAAATTTTTACGATGGGGAATAATGTCAAGCCTTTCCAAATCGATGCCGGTGATGTACCACTACTGGGGATTTGGGGTTGGCCTATTTACCCTAAGGATCCACAGGTTGAATGACTAAAAGAAAATAGGACTATTCCCCTTAAGGGCAGCCTTTGTTTTGGCATATTCAACAAAACATCTTTTGATCTCCCTTGCATTATGTTATGTAATCAATCTTCTGCTTGGTTAAGGGAGGCCACATGGGGAATTGGTGAGGAGGACATTGTGGCTAACGCCACAGTTCTCTATGGTGGTGGCCTCACATTGCGTTAATGGTAGCTGCACTGATCTTACGCCCATGGCGATGCTACTTAGAGGAAAGGGCGAAAAGGGACGGTTGTCATTTTCCTGGACGGGGAACATCAAACCTGCTGCCTCTGTCTGGACAGCTACTCATATAAAATATCGCAGTAGTTACCCGCATGCCTCGCTTTATCCCGATCCCTGTTGATGCCCCGGGGACCATGACCTTATTTAGAGGAAAAAAGAGATTTTGGTACTTCTGCAAATATTGCTGGCATTATTGCTACGACAGCAGTCGCTGCCTCGGTTACTGCCTCGGCATTGGCCTCGTCAAATTCAGTACAGACAACCCAAACTATCAATGATTTATTGGCCACCGTCTCTGTGGCTCGGGACAGACAGGCCTCGGCCAATACTCAGATATAGGGAGGCCTTATGCTTGTCAACCAACATATAGATCTGGTCCGAGAGCAATTAGACATTCTATGGCAACTGGCCCAGCTTGGCTGTGAGCAAAAACTCCCAGGCCTTTGTGTCACCTCCATATAATATGACAAATTTACCCGAGCTGCTAATCTGTCTAAGAGTCTTTCACAGCATCTGTTACAGAATTGGACCTCGGAGTTTGAACAGACACTTCGGGAGCTGAGAGCGACCATCATTCAAGTAAATTCTACGCGACTGGACCTGTCTTTGATGGAGGGATTGTCGTCCTGGATCACCTCAGCAGTCTCTTATTTCAAGGAATGGGTGGGAGTGGGACTTTTTGGAGTGATCCTCTGCTGTGGATTAGTGTTATTCCTCTGGTTGCTTTGCAAATTGAGATCTCAAACAAGAAAGGACAAAGTAGTGATCGCCCAGGCGCTTGTAGCCCTTGAACAAGGAGCGTCAGCCGATATCTGGTTGACCATGCTCAAGCAACAGGTCGCCGGCTGGACAGCTCTTGCACTCCTAGAACCTCGGTTCATTGCACAGGATTAGAGTGTCTGGCTTGAGCAGCCCATGGAGGGGTGACGAGCTTAGCATCGCACAGGGAAGTTCTACCAAATACGCTCCCTGGAAGGCATGTCATATTACATGAGGGTTTCTGCCCCAGTTTTCCCTCCCTCGAAAAATGGCAGTGCGATGGGTCGGGAGTGCCCTGGGTCCCAACAACAGCCTAAGGGTATCTCTCTTGTACAGGTTCGCCAACTTTGTACGAGGATATGACCTCTGTCTTCGCCCTCCTATATCTGGGTGTCCTGTTTGCTTAAAAAAACAGAAAAGGGGGAGATGTGAGGAGCTGTCCGAGGAGCTGTCCTCACAGATGTGAGGAGCTGTCCTCACATACTCCATTACAAGATGGCACCGCATCCGCAGAACGCACCTAGTAAAAAAGGGCAATCGCAGGCGCCTGGTAACTTCCCTACTCAAAGGGACACGTCGTTTTTGGTATGTCATCTGGCATAATTGGCAGCGACCAGTCAGAGAGTGACACGTCCCTAGGCGAGATATTTTCCTATATAAAGACGGTTATTCCTCACTCAAGCGTCTCCGCATTGTAGCTTATGCTCTCCTCTCAAGACGAGTAAAGCTTTTTCTGCAGAAGGATGCTGTGTGTGCCGCGTCGTTCCTGCTGGCGAGACGTAGCGCGGGACAATATAGTAAGTGATATGCTTGAGAATACTATGCCATGAGAATGAGAGTAAGAGACAGATAGACAGGCTATCAGACACACACACACACACACACACACACACACACACACACAGAAAAACAGGGGGCAGGGAGTGAGAGAGAGAGAGAGAGAGAGAGAGAGAGAGAGAGAGAGAGAGAGAGAGAGAGAATGAAAGCCTAACATATAGTATAATACAGAACAACTACCCTATCAAGCTCATTTTGATCCATAAAAGTATAAGCAAGAGAAAATGGTTGGTTTCAATCCATTGAGTTTTGAGGTAGTTTGTTTTGCAGTGATAAGTAACTGCTTGGATTGACTGTCAGATCTTGACATTAATTTTATAAAGATAGGGTTTGCATAGATAATGTATCCTTAGTTCTTTGGGATCGTTTTCCCCACTTTGGTTGAAGAATCTAGGGATCAGTATGTTTCCAGGGACCTAGACAAGTAACTTAGAGACTGCGGGCAGAGAAGAATCTAGAGGGGACATGATCTAGGGTTGAGAAATGTTTGGTGGGAAACTAATGTGAAGTTCTTGTTGCTGCATACTGTGCTCTCCTATCCCACATCAGGTGTAATTTGCACAGGACCTGGTCAGGAGCATGTGGCCCTAACTCTGTCTTGTTTTCCATCTCCTCTGATGTTCTTTGCCAAGTGCTGGGGAAATAACATGTATTTCATGCCAGATTGTTTTTCTTGGCTTCATTTGTCATTCATAGTATCTAACCAAGTCTCATCTGTTACACAGGATTGCACTGGATAAACTCTGAAGGCTTATATATATGTCTCATCTTCCCTCTTGCTTCCACAATCACCTGAATTCAAACCAAGTTTACATGGTTCAGTGACTCATCTTTTATTGCATGAGTCCCTTTAAAAGGTCATCAGTTTCCCAGAAGAAAGTTTCATTGCTCATTCTAGTGCCTACCAACAGACTGGTCCTTGACTGGACCTCTTCACTGGGGTGAAGAGGTGAAGTTTCATAGTAATCATCTCTTGGGTTCTAGTTCAGACCCTGCTACTACAGACTCCAAGGTCTTCTTTTTTTTTTCATATAAAAATAACAGAATAATTAATATATCCCAGATCTGCCAATGAGATGAATATCAACTCAACCGAAGTAAAAGAATTGAAGAACTTTGCAAAATGAACAGATATATAAATATTTGGTGAGGCTTGTGTGTTCAACTGCCCTTTACCTTTCACTGTCTAATTGTGTAATTGACCCCCTGCTATGCACTCAGCATTGTTTCTGACCACAAATCCTGGAAACAATTAAAGTCCGCTTGTCAGATTTGTCTTCAAGGATTTCTAAGGCCTGCCACTGTGGCTTAATAGACAGAACCAGATAGGTGGAAGCATAATTTGATGAATGTGCTGTAATTGGTCTTTGGTGTGACATAGTAATAGGAAAATTCATATAATTGACAATGTAAAGGCCCCTACTGTTAGCAGCTGCTTTAAATTTAATGGAGCTGAGATTGTTAATAGTTTTTTCATCACAGGGGTCTTTTCTTTGGCAGCCACAGCAGAGAGTAGCACATCCCAGCATCCAGGCTTCCCTTCAGGCCTCCAGCCCTGCCTTGCTGAAGCAGAAGATTACAGGGAACAGGGCCATTTTCACTTTTTCATCATGTCTTAATTATCTGGTGGAGCCATCAGTGTGTGTGAGTGTGTGTGTGTGTGTGTGTGTGTGTGTGTGTGATATGTGGCATTCCCTCCCTGTAGGACATCTTATACAGCATGGTATTACAAGAAAGAGAGTTCTGGACCTGAACCAGAGATATGCCAGTTTCTAGCTACAAATGTCGACAAGCTATTTAACCTCTGAGCTGTGTTCTCTAGTAGCAACATGAAGATTAAAGGCTACATATTGTGAAATGCATGACACATGACAGGGTCTATTTATTAAATACTGACTTTCTATTTCCTTTCTATACCTGGGAGTGGTGTCAAACCTTTCAAATTAGCCAAGTACTTCTCTCTCCATTGTATCCTAATTTTCTCTTTTGTCACTTTTATTAATTTCCTCTCTCATAATGAAATGCATTTTGCTTCAAAAGCTATACAAAATATGGGTCTTATAAGGAAAATTCAGAATACTTAGTGCAGGACCCCATTACTGAAAATTCATAACTTTCATTTCAAATCAAATTTCTCAGTGTTTATTTCTGAGAAAAAAAAAACAAAATGTGGTGTTGTGGTTTTGCTGTTGTTTGACTTTACTAAACAAAGTTTGATTTGTGGGTTTAAGCCAAAGTCATAACAACCATACATAATTCTACATAAACATTAATGTGCATAGTTTAAATTAGCAACATAAGGTTATGAAAGTTTGTGCACAAATAACAGTACATATGTGTAACAAAGAGAGAAAACTGAGCAGGAAGGAGACAAGAAAGGGCCGAGGTGTCTCCCAAGACTGTTGCCTGTAGGAAGAAACATGTTTCATACAGTTTCTCAGTAAGCTTGGCATCTTAATTGATCGCCTTAGCTAAAGACTAAGCTTATTTTTTATGCTTATTACCACACTCTCCAACTAAAACAAAGCCATAAGTCTGAGGTCAAGTCTGTTTAATCACACAGTTTTTTTATAATATTTACACACTTAATATTAGAATATTATACCTCTTAACCCATAAGACAATAAATTACTTCAATATAAGTTTAGGACATCAGGTTCAATTAATTTGATAATTAAAAAAATGCCCATGTACTGTAGCACAGATGAGATCATAGTATACTCTTGGTATGACAGCAAATCTATCTTATATCCATGCAAACTGCTATGATATTTTTAATAAGTGTGATTCAGTTATTACGTGATACATACCTAATAGACAGTATCATTAAGGGATCCATCCACAGGCTACAGTTATCCTTCTCCCCAAAATGGAGTCAAAGGCTGATTGGAATATAGAATCCTATAGGACAGAGCATAGCCTGAAAAAACAAAGATGCAGTACTTTAGAATAAGAAATAGCCTAATTTCAACAATAACTTTTTATAATCCGCATAGCAGTCACTTTGCTCGTAAGGTCAAATGCTTAGTTTGTTTAGGACTCACTATCATCCTAGGACCTGCTGCTTGAATGTATATAATTTTGTTGTGTGTAGCAGGGACTTGCTTCCAAATCACAGGGTCTGATATTGTCACAATTTCTTTGCATCTTCTTGTGTATGTAATGTCCTTCTTTACCACAGATACATTTGAATCTTATGAAATCTGCTGGGGCATAGGGAACAAATATCATTACTTCTAAAATCACACTGAATATTTACAGAGCTCTTTCTTTTTCTGGGACTCATTCAAAGATAATGGTCTCTAACACATCAGGATAAAATGGAAATTCTGGTATTCCCAAACACAGAAAATGCTGCCTTAAAAAAAAATTCAAGAATATTACTCAGGTTATATGTTACTCTTTGTGATTAGAGGTGGAAGGGGAAGCCCTGGGTCCTGCTAAGACTGAACCCCCAGTGAACGTGATTGTTGGGGGGAGGGGGGCAATGGGGGGAGGATGGGGGGGGAACACCCATAAAGAAGGGGAGGGGAGGGATTAGGGGATGTTTGCCTGAAACTGGGAAAGGAATAACATAAAATGTAAATAAGAAATACTCAAGTTAATAAAATAAAAAAAAAAGAAATATGGGATTCTTTCAAATTTAGATTGTATTGTATTTCAAAAGCATTCATAATATAAGTTTAGGTTCCCCTGAAGTGAAAATTTTTGGTTTTGTTGGCTGTGCCATGTGATGTTTTTACCAAAAACTGTCCTATGAGAGGATGTTTTGCTGAGAACAAACTCCTGGTGTTTTTCTTTAGGTTGCTTTGTGAAAGAGCATGTAATGTTTCACTGGAACAAATGCTTAAGAAGTATGTGATGCTTGGGAAAATATATATCCCAAAAGACCGTATACAACACTGTAGCATTGGTTCACCTTGTTTGTTTCTGCTTTGTCATCGTTGGGTTTTTGGACACTGGTCCTCAGTGACAATACTCTTGCATTGGTACACCTTTCCTCACTGATCTTTGCATGTCAAGACTTCATAGAAACACATCAAAGAAGTTCTGGTGGTATTCCAGCTGTTTCTTGCTGCTTCAGCGAGCTCATGCCAATCTTCAGAGCCTTGTAGTTTCTTCTGGATTTAGCTGCTGCTACTGATTTCTGTTTGCTGTTTGCTGAGTGGAAGGGACTGCTGCTGCTGGTTCATATTTGGTGTTTTGATAGTGGACTGTATTGCTGACAAAAAAGATTGGAATCATCTCAAAGAATTATTTTTAAAAGGTTCACAACCCCGTTTGGGTTGTAGACCTAAGCCTTCAGTCACAAGGTCCATTGATATGTTAATTAGATACCTGAATACAACAGCAGAGTATATGATAACAATCTATATTTCTGATAGATATAAATTTGAATGCAAACTGCTGTGATATTTTTTCATGAACAAATATGGCTCCACAACTGTATGCTACATACTTGAGGTTGTGCTTCAGTTTAATAAAGATAGTCATATTTAAGGCTATAGAAGAAACAAATTTTTAAAGGGGCTATGAAAATGCGTGTTTATATATGCTCACTTGTTGGGTATCTATTTATTTTGCTTCTAGGAATACCTTGGCATATAAGCATTCTCTATAGAACATAGGGAATTGTGCCATTTTGGCTTTGTAAAACATAGTGCAACCAGAGGATTCAGGAAAAAAAAACTTTTGTGTTTTTGAGCACTAAACCAATAATTTGGCCATGCATCCCAAACATGCCAATTATAGAGATAATGGAGAAAATCAGAGAGAAATTTATCCAATATAGCCACTTTGGGAAGAGAGACAAATAAAAAATCAAGGACCTCATCTCTATTTACTGGCTTACTGATATGAAGCTGAAAATTGAGCAGTGGGAAGACTTTGATCAGTGGTTCTCAACCTTGGTATCAAATGACCTTCTCACTGGGATCACCTAAGACTGTCAGAAAGTATAGATATTTACATCACGATTAACAAGAGAAGCAAAATTAAAGTTATGAAGTAGCAAACAAAGATAATTTTATGTTTGGAGGTCACCACAACATGAGGAACTGTTTTAAATGGTTGCAGCAATTAGAAAGGGTGAGAACTACTGACTTCGGACAAAGGAAAATTCATATTCCTGAAGGTTCATGTGGCCTGTTTTACTGTTGTTAGTTGTGGCCCTGCAAGATAGCATGAAAATGTCTTATCCTTGCAATAATTTAAAAAGTATTAATCTGGTTCCTTAAAATCAATACATTGCCATAGACTACTGTCCTCATCTAGATGGGGGGGTGCTCTGGCTGTACAATTTTCTTATTCTTAGAATCCAAAACAACACATGCAGAAAAGAGGACAATGACTTAAGAGGACTGAGACAGGCTGACTCTATGACAGGCTTCAAACCGACAGTTCAGGAGACTAAGCCTAGATCTCTGTTTCCCAGAACTGGGCAAATCCAGGCAAGTTAGTTATTAGAAAAACCACAGGCCGTGGGCAGCCAATTAGAAACTGCTCCACCTTCAGAAGATGCCAGGCCTGAGGCAAATGCAATGAGTCAGCAATAGCTTCCAGGCTTCCCTAGAACAGTTTCCAGCCCCCAAACCCCAGCAATGATTCTGGAATGTCCCTAGAGATAGAGCCAATCAATTAAGATAAAGATCATCTACCCTTCCATGGAATTCCCCTAACATGTTTTAAATTGGCCCATGAGCTCACCTGTACATCTCCATTTTGATAAATGATAGACCCCAGCATGCTGGACTTCTGCAGAATAAAATGCTCTTTGCTTTTCCATACTATTTGAGTCTAGGGTATTATTCTTCAGTGAATCATGAATGCTTATAGATTCATCTCTGTTCCTTTAGTAAAGTGAAGGAAAGCAAACAGCAAGACACCCATGAGGGCAGAGTCATTAGGCCTATATACTGTTTTAAGTACCGTTGGCATGAGTAAATAGCCACTCTTTAGAAAAGCCACTTTCTAAGTACCTATCCAAATACAAATATTATTCTTAGACATTATCACACTCCATTCATTGAGAGGCTTCAGCAATGCTCTTCTGCTGTGAGTTCAGCCTACATACCACAATTTCTCCTGAGTCCCCCAGTGTTTCTGTGTTTTCTCCATCTCTTATTGCCTTAGTCAAGAAATGGTCTCCAGGCTACACTAAGGGAAACAAACAGCTGTTGACTTGCTCAATCTTACATAGTAGATCCATTCTAACATAGCCAAATTCTATGCCTTTCTTTCATGATTTCTCTCATAGGGTATAGTGAGGACACTAGCAGACCAAAGTAATTATTTTATCCAAGTCCAGTTTGGTAAATTAATGAGTTTATTGGGGTTATTTACAAGAGTATGGCTGGCATAAAGACATCTATTTGCTCCACTATAATGTTTCAGTCCAAGAATAGGTGACAACTCACAAAACATGCACTATTAAAGGATCTGATTGCCAATCAATCTTCTACCTCCTATGTACTACCATGCAGACCAATGATAGGAGAAAGTGGTGGCAAGAATCTCAAGACCTAGTGCAGTCAAGCACAGGCCTGAAGCATCCCTTCATGCTTCTGAGGAGGTTTTTTTTTTTTTTTTCAGTCTCAGGGAAAGATGGGGTTCTTAAATTTAACATAGAAAACAATCTCAAAACAAGCCAACATGAGGAATATTTGGAGTGCATTGGAAGGGAAGTTTAATGCACATTTAAGGATGGGGGACAGCAGAGAAGTATTTAGAAAATAATGCCTGAGTGTGATCAGGGACTTTGTAAGAGACGCTAGTAATTAAATATCATTGCAGTAGCCATAAGTACTGTTTCATGGGGAAGAGGGCACTAACATTATATCTCAGAGACAAAATATATAACAGAGACATTATATAACAGAGACAAAAACATTAATAGACTTACTTTATGATGTATAATATGTGATCTGACAGCTAATGTTAGTAATTACGTTTGAAATGAAAGGACCTGTGCTTGTCTTGCTCAGGGCTATCAAGGAAAGTTGGACTATCTGCCAAACTGTTGCCAATGAAACTTCCATACCTTGTGAATTCATAGCTATTTAGTAAATTATGACATTGGGGAAAGACATGAATATATCCTTCTGTATTTCTGGCACAGTGTACTCATAAGAGTGACCACAGCAACAATGATGGCTGCATTGGTACCCAGAGACCTGAGCTACACACTTGCTGGAATCTTCTCAGCAGTTTTCCATGGCAGGTCTGCTCCCTGCCTTTGACTTCTTTCACTCTTTTCCTTTTCTAAACTTCTGGGAGTCGTCTCAATTTTGTAAGTCTTGTCAGCCGTTCATATGGACATTTTGTCTTTTCTATCTTATAAGAATTCATTGTACATCAATAAATTCACAAACCACCTTTATTTCATTGTCTGAAGTTTACCAAGTAGATGATGTCCCTTGAGAGTGCATTTTCATTTGTGTTTGCGGGGAGGGGTCAGGGGATGATACATATACATCAGACATCTACAAGGTTGACTGACTAGTTGGAACTTCTATGATGGCGAAGAGCAGAAATGTTGCATATCCACATACTATGTTGGGGCAAATTAATCCCAAATTTGTGACTTACTGCTATCCTCTATGTGCTCCCTAACATCCTTTTTACTCTTTGGTAAACTATCTTGGAATGTTCCAATATAGGCCCCTAGCTTCCAGCAACCCAAAAACCATCCAAGGGCACCTGAGGTTTATAACAGAGACTTTCCGATTTTGTTTTAACCATCCTGCCTAAAATGTCCACCATGGTATTTGAAGTGTCTCGATTTATAATATTCTATGTTCTATTTCTGTTTAGAAAAAACTCATGAAATTATTGATGTTAGAATGTGAAATTTGAGGTAACTTGAATTTGTGTCTCTTAGCCATTGTCACATATATTTCACTTCAGAATGAACTATCTCTTATCTCATTTTGGAAAACCTTGGGTTTTTGCACTGGCCCTGGCCAATAACACTAATACTCTTGGTTCTTTTATTTTAATCATATATATTCTTATTAACCATTGGATACTATGACATTAGTCATTATGACATTAGACATTATGATTTACAACGTGTGTGTGTGTGTGTGTGTGTGTGTGTGTGTGTGTGTGTGTCTGTGTAAGAAGAGCTATATAACAGCTAGGTAGGCTACAGGTCAAAGAAACATTACTCTACTGCTCCACTGAAGACAAAGGCAGAGCTGATATGAAAGGTAACCCACTCTAGGAATTAGATACTAACAAAGAAATCCAGTCAGAGAGCTGCTTGGTTCAGGTGAATGCACCTGAACAGCAGGGCTGAAAGAAATCCACGAACTGTAGAACATTAAAATTGAAGTGCAGTAAAGAGTCTGGATATATAGAGAAAGGGACAGATTGATAGTTGTCAATTCAAATGAGCTTTATCAAGTGGTGTGGATTATAATGAGAATGAAGCTCTGGGGACAATGAGAAGTTCTATGGCATTTGTACCATGATAAGTCATATGGAAAAATATGTTCCATGTTTGATGATGAGTCAGTGGAACAATAACTGTTGAAATCTTGGATGCCCTTTTTTAAATGCAGTTTTACTGAGAGTGTTGCACCCTTTTTGATTTTACATGTTTGATACGTTTTTGGGACTGATTTTTTTTCTAATACAGTTTTAATGCAGCCAGGATCCCATGTGTTACCATTCTATTTCAATGAGGTATATGCAGTGCCTGTTGGCTTCCATGGTTGCTATTTATCAATCTTTGCCTCTATCGAGGTGCTACACAGGTAGATGTATTGACGCACATTTGCTCTCAAAATGTAGCCAATATCTGATTTCAGTAGAATCACCATGGACATGGAAAAAGATGAAAGCTAGTTTCACACAACTCAGAATAGGGCAGTAGTTAGAGCATAGCACAGCGTTGTCTACATGGTAACTGTATTTTAGAGGTTTTACTTCCTGTTGTTGCCATGAAATGATAACTTATATCACAAATGTACTCCACCCTTACCCATCTATATATTATAGCCCTTTATCCAAAACCCTCAGAATCCACGCCCAAACATACATTTCTGGCATCTTTACGTGACTAAATCTAGGTCCTGAAACATATCTGAGGACAAACTCATCATCTTAAACTTAAGAAGTTCAGTTCTTCTAAAGACTGGATAATATGAACTTCACAACCATCTAGGAGGTAAGGACATGACATATTCTTGTTTACCCTTTGACTTAATCGGGGACTTACATGGGTCTAACAGGGTAGAGATGACTTCTCTTTCAAAGAGGAACGGACCAGATCTGGCCTAGTGGGTTTGGAGAAAGTGAAGACATAAAATTCACAAATCGTTTATGAGGTTTTGCCATTTCAAGTTCTAAGACCTTGCTCTTTCCGCATCAGAACTCTGGACAACCAGAGGAAGTTTGAATCAACCCCAGATTTTGTCGTGTACTGACATTGTCACTTTTATTTCTTTCCCCTATCCTTAGATGCTTCTTTTGTCTGGTTTCAGCAGATGAGAAGCTTTAAAAAAAGCTTCCAAGAGTCTTTTTGCTTTAAATCATTAAGAAGTCTGATACAGTCATTTTCTTCCCTCAAATTAATGATAACAACAGCGACAGCCACTCAATTTCACAGCCTCTGCAGTCTCTGATGCCTCTTGAAAGCTTGAGAAATTGAATTTTTCTCTTTGAGTACCAGCTGTGTGCACCTTAGTTGCATGGCCACCCTGGAGCTATCAACACCCCAGAAAACCTAGCACTACTCACCCTGTGGCAATCAGAACATGAAACTGATTCTCAGGTTTACTTCTAATGCAAACAGACATTTTTTTAAGCTCCTTCAAGGAAGACCCTGAGATATGCATTCTCATTCAAGTGATTCACCAGGGGAAGATGAAGTTCCCTGAAGAAAGGAATCAGTGGAAGACTGAAATGACAGCTGTCTCTGTAGGAATGTGATCTTAACTGATGATTAGATTTTCTGAAACGATGCTAATGTGCTTGAAGGACTATAATAGCATACTCTTCTTTTGAGATGAATGATCAGTAATCTTTCTCGATATCAAAAGTGATGAGCTTGTCCAGGTCATGTTTAGAGAGCCGTATTGGTAGACCTTGTGGATTTAGCTTCTGAAATTTCTTGAATAAATTTTTAGCAAATTACCTGTTCCTCTTATAATCTTTTTGCATCTTCTGCCATAATCCCTGAGCCTTAGGTATAGAATTGTGCTGTAGTTGTAGATAAATCAATTGATACTGGACTCTACAGCCATGCACTTTGACTAGTTGTAGCTTTCTGTAACAGTCTCTATTAAATAAATAAATGAAGAAGAAGAAGAAGAAGAAGAAGAAGAAGAAGAAAGAAGGAGGAGGAGGGAGGAGGAGGGAGGAGGAGGAGGAGGAGGAGGAGGAGGAGGAGGAGGAGGAGGAGGAGGAGGAAGAAGAAGAAGAAGAAGAAGAAGAAGAAAAGAAGAAGAAGAAGAAGAAGAAGAAAGAAGAAGTAGTTGTTTTTTGATAAGGGAAGAAGACTACACTTATCTACAGTTATATGGATAAATACTTAAAATGTAGTTTAGGGTTATATTGGTTTTAAAAAAGTAATAGTTCTAGATTCCAGGTGGGTTGAATAAGAATATCTCCCATAAGCTCATATAGTTGAATGCATAGTTAACATAGAGAGGCACTATTTGAAAAGCTTAGAAGGATTGGAAGGTGTGGCCTTATTGGAGTACATTGGCCTTGTTAGAGGAAATGTAGCACTGGTATGTCAAAACCTTTTGTTTTCATAAGTCCAAGCCATGCCCAGTGTCACTCTCTCTCTAGGTCTGTGGACCAATCATATATCTCTCAGCTATTACTCCAGTACTATGTGTAACATCATGCTTCCTGCCATGATGGTAATGACTGAAACCTCTGACACTATAGGAAAAAATCTAATTTAATTCTTTCTTTTGTAAGAATCACCTTGGTCATGCTATCTCTTCACAGCAAGAGAAGAATGACTAAAACAGTTCTCTAATGTGAATGACTTTTTACCCCTGGACAGTTGACTATCTTTTCAGTACCACGTATGATACCTCCTTGTTGAGTTGATCTTAAGTTCAATTAGAGAGCAACAGGAGATAATATATATGTGGGGGTTTGGAGAGAAAAAATGGAAAGGAAAAATATGTATGTCAATATATATACATTAATTATATATATTAATTAAAAAGCTAGTGACTGAAGTTTGTTAGGTGAATAAGCTTTTGTTTGACCAAGGGAAAGGCTAGATAAAAAATAACTATGAGTTGCTGTTACTGGCTAACTCTAAGGCAAGTTTGTAATGGTGATACTAGGAACAGGAAAGGATCTGCTTGTTCGTTTACACAGTCATACATCTGGCCAAAAATAAGTCCTAAGACTGCAGTTCATGCCAACTTTTGGGTGATACTAATGCAATTAATTTAAGAACAACAACTGAGTGGCAAAATGGGATATTTTTGTTCCTTTTTCTAGGCTTTATTTTCCCCATGCATTGTCTTTTTTCTCTTTCCCACATCCTTCCACTTAATAGTTATCCCAGTTCTACATCCATTTAGTCAGTCAGTTTATAGGAATTCATTTACATTTTGAAGAAGACTTTAAACCTTTTTCAGTGTTTTCATTTTTAGTCATTATTAGGAAAGAAAGAAAAACTTCATCTAAATGGTCTACTTTCCCAATAACACATTTAGTTTCCCACAGTAGGTTTTAAGACTGATTGTGCTTATACTAATAAATAGTTCTTTTTAAGTATTTCTATTTTAAGAACTTGTTGAAGAATAAGACAGACCAAGATTTTGAAAGCAGACCAAGAATTCCAAAGCTACTTAGACAGTAAGCACAATAAGCCTTTCCATTTCATTGTAACACCAAAAGAGTAATTCATAATCCTAACTAAATGACTCATCATTTGGAAATATATAGGAAAAACTTAAGGAAGCTCTGGTTGGTTGGCATTGTTGTTCACATGGGGTCTCAAGCCCCTTCAAGCACTTTCAGTCCTTTCTAAGATTCGTTCAACAGGGGTCCCATTCTCAGTTCAGTGTTTGCTGCTGGCATTCGTCTATGTATTTGCTATATTCTGGCTGTGTCTCTCAGGAGAGATCTACATCTGATTCCTGTCGGCTGGCACTTCTTTGTTTCATCCATCTTATCTAGTTTGGTGGCTGTATATGTATGGGCCACATGTGGGGCAGGCTCTGAATGGGTGTTCCTTCTGCCTCTGTTCTAAATTTTGCCTCCCTATTCCCTCCCAAGAGTGTTCTTGTTCCCCCTTTTAAAGAAGGAGTGAAGCATTCACAATTTGGTCATCCTTCTGAGTTTCATGTGTTCTGTGTGTCTAGGGTAATTCAAGAAATTGGGCTAATATCCACTTATCAGTGAGTGCATACCATATGTGCTTTTCTGTGATTGGGTTACCTCACTCAGGATGATATTTTCCAGTCCCATCCATTTGCCTATGAATTTCATAAAGTCATTGTTTTTGATAGCTGAGTAATATTCCATTGTGTAGATGTACCACATTTTCTGTATCCATTTCTCTGTTGAAGGGAATCTGGGATCTTTCCAGCTGTTGGCTCTTATAAATAAGGCTGCTATGAACATAGTGAAGCATTTGTCTTTGTTATATGTTGGGGCATCTTTTCGGTATATGCCCAAGAGTGGTATAGCTGGGTCTTCAGGTAGTTCAGTGTCCAATTTTCTGAGGAACGTCCAGACTGATTTCCAGAATGGTTTTACCAGTCTGCAATCCCACCAACAATGGAGGAGTGTTCCTCTTTCTCCACATCCTTGCCAGCATTTGCTGTCACCTGAGATTTGATCTTACCCATTCTCACTGGTGTGAGGTGAAACCTCAAGGTTGTTTTGATTTGCATTTCTCTTATGACTAAAGATGTTGAACATTTCTTTAGGTGTTTCTCAGCCATTCGGCATTCTTCAGCTGTGAATTCTTTGTTTAGCTCTGAACCCCATTTTTTAATAGGGTTATTTGTCTCCCTGCAGTCTAACTTCTTGAGTTCTTTGTATATTTTGGATATAAGCCCTCTATCAGTTGTAGGGTTAGTAAAGATCTTTTCCCAATCTGTTGGTTGTCATTTTGTCCTAACAGTGTCCTTTGCCTTACAGAAGCTTTGCAGTTTTATGAGATTCCATTTGTCAATTCTTGATCTTAGAGCATAAGCCATTGGTGTTTTGTTCAGGAAATTTTCTCCAGTGACCTGTGCTCGAGATGCTTCCCCATTTTTTCTTCTATTAGTTTGAGTGTATCTGGTTTGATGTGGAGTTCCTTGATCCATTTGGACTTAAGCTTTGTACAAGTGATAAGCATAGATCTATTTGCATTCTTCTACATGCTGACCTCCAGTTGAACCAGTACTATTTGCTGAAAATGCTCTTTTTTCGTTGGATGGTTTTGGCTCCTTTGTCAAAAATCAAGTGACCATAGGTGTGTGGGTTCATTTCTGGGTCTTCAATTCTATTCCACTGGTCTATCTGTCTGTCTCTGTACCAATACCATGCAGTTTTTATCGCTATTGCTGTGTAATTCTGCTTGAGTTCAGGGATAGTGATTTCCCCAGAAGTTCTTTTATTGTTGAGGATAGTTTTAGCTATCCTGAGTTTTTTGTTATTCCAGATGAATTTGCAAATTGTTCTGTCTAACTCTCTGAAGAATTGGATTGGTATTTTGATGGGGATTGCATTGAATCTGAACATCACATTTGGTAAAATGGCCATTTTTACTATATTTATCCTGCCAATCCATGAGCATGGGAGATCTTTCCATCTTCTGAGGTCTTCTTCAATTTCTTTCTTCAGAGTCTTGAAGTTCTTATTGTACAGATCTTTCACTTGCTTGGTTAAAGTCACACCGAGGTATTTTATATTATTTGGGTCTATTATGAAGGGTGTCGTTTCCCTAATTTCTTTCTTGGCTTGTTTCTCTTTTGTGTAGAGGAAGGCTACTGATGTATTTGAGTTAATTTTATACCCAGCCACTCTGACTCCAGATAGATTTCTATATGATAGTGTTTGGACCAAAATGGAGGACACCCTTTACCAGTAGGGATTTCCCCTTCTGTGAACTTACCCCTCACCTGTATAAGTTTAGGAGTTCAATTTCCTTTCTCCCTATAGGAGCCTGTTCAGCTAGCACCTGGGATTCCTGAAAAGCTTCCCCATACAAATGAGGCATTCAGTATCTTAAGCCTTCACCCAGTAATCTTTTCTCACCCAGTATAGCTATACTTGCTATCCCTCAAAGCATATTATCCTTGATTTATGCCAAGCTGCTCTTTCTGGTGTCATTAATATACTAACCTCCCTACCTCCCTGCCTATTGTTGTTGCTCCATTGGCCTCATGGACTGATATTGGGAGAGGATCCCCAGGGGCAGGGAGGGTCCCACAGATATAGCCTTTAGAATGTAAAAAGAAAATGAAAACACAAAAAATCAAATAACAAAAACAACAATAACAAAACAAATGCCCATTAGGAAAGAAATTAGAAAGGCCTAAGCCTAGAGTGTTATAGATATGAAAATTGGGTTTGGGGAAGTTCTCTTGAGGTAATCCCAATAGGAAACTCATTTAGATATATCCAATTGACATGTGCCACTTATCCTGAGGTATCTTGGAAGTCCTTTCACACTGACCCAGACGTATGAGTGTATGTGTGTGGGTGGGTGTGTGTATTTAAAATATATATATATATATATATATATATATATAATCAAAAAGAAATAAAAATAATATCAGAATGGCCCACACAAGAACCTAATAATGGAAAAACCTAATGTGATCTAAGGCATGGGCTTCTATTTGCTGGCCTTGCAAGCTGACTTTCCTTCAAACTGTGGTAGGTTATTAGGGTAGACAGTGACATATCATTTTTTCAGGCTTACTGAGAGCTACATTCTTCTATGAAGAAAAACAAATAAATCCCAGTTCAGAACGGAGGTTAAAAAAGATCTACCAGGTGCACTGAGACAAGTGCCCTCTTTGTATGGGCCACCTAAGCTGGCCCTGGAGGTTGTGTGCATTGCCTCACACTTCCTGGCATGAAGGAGGCAGCAAGCTTTGGAGGGCTAAGGACATTTCCTCATTTCATTTTCTGTGGTATAGTTTGAGCAGACAACAGGCTAGACATGGGAAAAAAAGCCAGAGAAGAGAGTCTCTCTTTCTGAGCACTTTTATAAAGCAGAATAAATCTTTAACCACCTTACTTTTGAGTCTATTCAACTCTTGGTGCAGGAGGATAAAATTGGCTCAAACTGCAGCTGTGTCATTGTTTTTAATAGAAGCTCGATTGAGTTCCTAAACATCTAAATATTTTGGTTCATAAGTAAAACTTCTACTTGGTTTTTGCATCTCTAGGGGCCCTTTGGTGGTGCAGTTCTGTGGCAGATGCAACTCATGACAGCACAGACAGAAACCAGGCATTAACCCTTTGTATGCGATGTTCCTCTCACACTCTACCAGACACAAGGCTCCAAGACTGAGCAGAACAACCAGTTTTTTTCTACCTAAGTGCTTTGTTGCAGTTGATCACATACCAGAGCAATTAATATTTAAAAATTACTTGTTTATTAAATATGAGGCAGGAACATGTTTTTGTTTACTCTTTCCTTTCTTTGCCCCCCTTTCCCTCTCCCTTTGCCTCACCAACCTCCAACCCCCACCAGCAAGCTAACAATGTGATTGTGGTAGTTTGAATGAGAATAGCCCCATAGGTATCCACAGACATTTCTGTTTCAATGCTTTGGTCCTCAGCTAGTGGATCTGTTTGGAAAGGATTTAGAGATGTGGGGATAATTAGAAGGGGTATGAACCTGGGGTGGACTTTGAGGTTTCAAAAGGAAGAGATGGACAGGTACCAGTTTCTCTCCCTTATTCCTGTGGATCAGGATTTAAGCTCTCAGCTACTCTAACTTTGTGTCTGCTTTCTGCCATGATAATCATGAACTAACTCTCTAATATTATAAGGGGACCCCTCATGCCCATTTAAATACTTTTCTTTATAAGAATTGCTTTTGTCATGTTGTCATTACTCTTGGTCTTTGATCATTGTTCTTTCCAGCAATAAAAGCAATGCCAAGATAGTGAACAAATATTTTAATGTTCTCCACATTCTGGAAATTTTCTTTCAGTTTGTGTGACATCGGGGAGGGTGACTGTTGACTAGAAAAGAAGCGAGTGAATTAGCTGACTACATCAGAGGACAATATTCCAACAATTAGTTTAAAAGATTTTAAATACTTTTAGCTTTTACTTTAGAATCAGTAATATTACATTGCACGAAATAGAATGGGTTTCTGATGGGCCAAGCAAATG
>NC_046154.1:81823811-81941311 GCF_011064425.1 Rattus rattus
CGGCTACAGACCTCAGATATGAGGACATTCTTACTGATTCTTTGGATTGTGGAAACTAGGAATGTCTTTCATGATTCTAAAATGATTCATTCATTGGCCACAAAGAGTTCATATCAATCACAGAGGTAGGCAATGTATGCCTACTTAGGAGACTAAACATAGAGACAGCTCAAACTGATTTAATTGGGCCAGAAATATCCCAGTCTCATATTTATCTACATTCGAATTTACCTATCACAACATCTAACACAGATGCAGCTGTTTCCTGTGAATATCAGTTCACAAAATACTGTGAACCCCGTTTGGAACTGAGATTCTGAACTTGGCTAAGATTCTTGCTAAGCATTTTGTCTATCGAGCTGGAGTTTTTGAAACAGCCATAATTCTTTGTGAACTGCTATGATTTACATATTCCCTACCCACCATTTCTCCATCTCCTCTGTGTGTGTGTGTGTGTGTGTGTGTGTGTGTGTGTGTGTGTGTGTGTGTTATTGTGTATTACTGGAATTATTACAGTCTCTGACAGCCCTAACAAGCCTGGCTATTCTCCCTGTCCTCAATAGGCCAATTAAGGAAACAAGAATGGTGAAAAGCTAAAAAAGGAGAGGAATTCAATGTGCCCATATTATGAAAAGGAATAAAGAAATCCTGTGACCCCACACCCTTGAGGCCCTCTCTGGAGCCTAGATGTGTGGCCTAAAATATAAAAAGAAAGCAGGAGGCATACACAAACAGGCAGTATTAGTTGTGGTGTAGTCCTGTCTGTCAGTGGCCTATTATCTGCCTCTAGTCTTTCTACAAGGTGGTCTGATGGCTAGAACATGATGAGAAAATGGGATCCCTCCAAGAAGGCAGAAAGAACTGGTAAGAGAGTTAGGGCAAAATCTGCAGGTCTGGGATCCTCATCTGAATGGGCCTGGCTGTCACCCCAGCAGACCAATTAAAGGCAAGAGTGACGAAAGGCAGGTAAAAGACATTCAGCTAGAGCTTCAATCAACTAAAAAAGAGAGACAAAGAGCCCTATTGACTCTGAATCTACCTGTGGCTTGTGGGCATGAACATTAACAGACATGCATATGGGCCAGCCAGCCATTCTGGTCAGGATGTGGTCTGGCTGACACTTGTCTCAGTTTCAGCTCTGAAATGTGGTATGAAGAAAGTCTTAATACCAGAAGGATGAGCTGACCCTAGTAGGATGGTTGATCCTGAGAGGTTGTCAGGAAGAAAGACAGACCAGAAAAGTAACAGCTTCTACAGTAGAGCAGATTTGCTCCAGGACAACCTGTAGAAGTAGAATTTCTAGATCAATCACAGAACTGGCTGGCTGCTGGCAGATTAGGCATATTTACAGGAAGAAAAATAGGAATAGGACATGAAGGTTGGGGGTAAAAGAATGGCCATTGGTAGGAGTGTCCACAGACTATGACTATTGAGTAAGAGAATGGGGGTGAAGGGTAGAATAAGTATTTCTCAGAGCAACCATTTTGAGGAGGTATGTGGGAAGCATGGGCATAATCCAGGGAGATAAGTCTGATTACTGTGGTTCTGAGAAACTGCAATCATTTAATCAAAATGGAGAAATATTTCAAAATAGTATAGCCATGGTTACCAATTCCTTCTTGGGGGTATTCTTATGATAGGAAAATGGGTCTTTTGAGGCTCTGCTGTTCAGAGAGACTTCAGGTTTAGGACAACAACCTTTGTGGACCTGAAAAAGGACATTGTGAAAGTTGACAGTAAGATTCCCAAGTCAGCTTCTTTGTACCTTGAAGGTAATGGGATGGTTTAGATATCACCTGGTTGTAGGCCGATACTCCTGAAGTACAAGGTGACTGACCCAGGAGATATACAAAATAAAGACTGGTAAACCAGGTCCTCTTCCTATTCGTAGTGACCTTGTGGTTACAATGGAGGATTCAATTCTCATTAGAAAAGGCAGTCTCTAGGTACCAATTAAAGAACAAACCATGCCAACACAGTGTAATAAACACAATAGAAGTGTTTTGAAATTCTGTCCAGCATACCTTGTGATGCATACACATGTGTGGGTGGTTGCCACTCTTTCATAATATGGTACAACACCATAGAAAATTAGTATAGCCTCTACAGTAGGCCATTTTGTATACTTTCCCAGTTCTTCTGCTGAATCATATTCCTTAAATCAGAAAAATGCAAGGGTGGAGAAAACACTGGCACACAAAAAGCAAAAAAGCAACAGGAAGGATTAGAAATACTGAATTTTGGTGTTAGATGGAAACTGGAGTGATTTGAAATTATTATTTGTTTTATAAAGGCCATCCATGCTATGTTATGACTAGGTGTACCAAACAGTTTGTGTAACTGTGGAAATGCCTCTGGCTCTACTGTTGAGTAAACTTGTCTGAGTTTTGAAAGCAGATGACATTAATACATTAGCACCAGCTACGAGAGTGCAGGAATGTTCAACCATGGATAGTGGACTTTTGACAGGTTATTTATGTTAGCCCTCTCCACTCTGTGAGATAATTATGATCTTACCTTAGAGATTGGAGAGCAGAGGCTTAAAACAATTTAACTGACTTGCTCAAAGTTGCATTGATCAGCAAGGGGCAGGCTCTGTTCAAGGGTATTTTAAATATGATTAATTTAAATGTATAAGTTTTTTGTAACAATGACACTTTCATTTGCTAATAAGTGTCATATTCATTTGTTCATACTGAGAATCTGTACAGCAAATTAAAAATCAGGCAATCTCTTGGAGCCACGCTAAAGGCTGCTGAACGCACTGCACAGCTTTAGTGTTTCAAAGCTAATTCTGTGAGTCCCTTGTGCCCCTACTCTACTAGTCTCTATGTATTTATTCTTTACTTTAGTTCAGTATGTAAACAAAATTGGACATGGGAGTTATTCTTGTACTTATTCCCTCCAGGCAGGCTGTGGAAGTGATAGATATGTATAGCTGCCAGTTATACTTTACTGTGCATGAGATTCAGGCACATAATATTTATTAACAAAAGGCCAGTGTATTGTATTCAAGTTTCAAGGGAGATGGGAGGTAGCCGATCATTATGAGCAGCGATCTTTCATTGGTATCCACATTAAGAGACATATATGGGTTATAATTCTAAGGATTATAGTCTCTTTACTGCCAGGTTTGCAATTTGTTTACCTGGGGAAGCTTGGGTACCTTTGATTATTCATTGAATTGTAGGGTGGCTAAGTTTCACAAGTGTTCATTAACCCCTCTGTTCTTCAGGGTACTCAGCATGGATTCTGCTCCCTAATACTTTTCTAGCTGAAGAATTTAGCCAAAGGAAAGGTTTGTGGGTAAAGAAGCTCTTCCCCATAAATAACTGAGGCAGCACATCACTTTGGATACAGATGTAGATCCCTGCTGTTTTATCCATGACCCTCTCTGTGCCCCTTTCCTGCAAAGCTGCTACCCTGTGGTGGTTTGCTCCTCTGTGTTTCTAAAAGGAGATAAAGATCAGGGTGCAAGTGTTTTTATATAAGGTGAGCAATTGTACAGATGTAGAAACTTCTGTTTACCAATGAATGGGACCTCCTTTCACCCCAGCAACCTTGGAGAAAAATTGTTCTTATTTGCTGCCTGAAGTGGCTGCTCCCTGCCTCCTGAAATTGTTTCCTCCCAGAATCATATTCTTCCCAGGTGGCAAGTCCTTAGAACTTGGTGAACATTACAGTCCTCTTGAGAGCTTTAAAACAGCTGTTCCCTAAGCCAGACTCTTCTAGAAGAGGACCCAGGTTATATATATTTAAAGATTCCTTAATTTTACTTGGCACCTACATTTGATCACGAGAGACTTAGATCAAGTCATGGATCTACATCTGGCCTGAGTGCCTCCTGCCACTGTCTCCCTACTTCTGATGGATCAGCAACAATAAGCAGAACTATCTTCTATGCCAAGTTTTAAATCGCTAAAGCTTTTTTTTTTTTTTAATATTCACTACCACTGTATGGAACTTTCTTGTATGTTCTTTTGTGAATGCTTTTAGCTTTCTCCTCTTATTATGACGGAAGACATGTACTCCATTCTAATCATTGCTGGTGAAATTTACATATACTAAATAGTGAGGTTTTCCACACTACTCAGTCTCTTATTAGTTACATTTGAAGACTGAGTTAAAGCAACAGAGAAAAGGGAATGTTTTCCCTCTTCCACACTGGGGCTTTCTGGTACTCATCTTTTCTTCTGATCTTCCATTTCCCATGACATGACTATCCTCACTATCTACAGCAGTTTGGAAAAGTTTTCTCCTTAAGGTCTGGCTGAAAACTTTGTTCCCACTTGTTAGTATTATTTAGAGAGGTGATAAATATATTTAGGAGGGAGGCTAAAGGAAATATGTCACTTGGTTAAGACTTTGAGAGTTTGTGGCCTCACCCACTCCCAGTTTACTCTCTCTTTCCTTTTTATGGATGGAGATGTGATATCGTAGACTCCTGCTCTGGTTATCTGCTATGGCTACCAAGCCTCACCCATGATTATAGTCTTCCTCTGGAGCTATAAACCCAAATAAAGCTCTTTCTATAGTAGTCATTGATTTGACTTCATCATGGAATTCATTAACAACAACAAAAAATAACTAATACAGAGATAGTACCGTGGAATGGGCTGTTGCTCTGAATAATCTGATGTTATGGTTTTTGGAGAAATGTATAAGATTTTTGAAATTTTAATTAGAAAAGTGGTTGAATGTTATTAATAGAACTGAGGAGGCAGTTACAGTAGTATGAAAAGCAATGTGGACAGGAGAGGACCAGCTCAAGATGTTTCAGAGGCAAACAAAGTTTCTATCAGCAATTGGGCTAAAGACTATCAATTTGAATTTTTTTTCCTAAAATCTGATTGTTTTCCACCCATATTCTGAGAGTTCATGTAATGCTGATTTACATGGGAAATGCAAATCCAAACAACCCTGAGATTCCACCTCACACCAGTCAGAATGGCTAAGATGAAAAACTCAGGTGACAGCAGATGCTGGCAAGAATGTGGAGAAAGAGGAACACTCCTCCACTGTTGGTGGGATTGCAGACTGGTACAACCAAGATACAATTCACAAACCACATGAAGCTCAAGAAGAAGAAAGACCAAAGTATGGATGTTTCTGACCTTCTTAGAAGGGGGAACAAAAATATTCACAGGAGGAAATATGGAGACAAAGAGTGAAGCAAAGACTGAAGGAAAGGCCACCCAGACACTACTCTACCTGGGGGATCCATCCCATATAAAGATACCAAACCCAGACAATACTGCATCCTAAGAGTACACAGGGATGGATCTATGGCTCTAGCTGTATATGTAGCAGAGGATGGCCTTGTTGGACATAAATGGAAGGAGAAGCCCTTGGTACTGTCAAGGGTCGATTTTCCAGTGAAGAGGAATATCAGGGCACAGAGGTTTGGAGGGAGTGGGTGGGTCAGTAAGGGAGCACCCTTATAGAAGCAGGGGGAGGGAGAATGGGATAGTGGATTTCTGGAGGGAAAACTGGGAAAGGGGATAACATTTAAAATGTAAATTTTAAAATCCAATAAAAAAGTAATAGATTAATTTCTTAAGGAAGAAATTTTAACATAAATTTGATGCTATGGAATGGTTATTACTAATAACTCTTATATGGGTCTCCATGAAAAAAGAGCAAGTGAGGAAGAAAAAAAATTACAAAATGTAATGTTTGAAGAAAAAGAAAATTATAAAGCTTAATGCAGCATCAAAAGCATATGTTGAAAGAGAGTTGTAATTGTAAAGATTAGTGCTACCAAGGTGAGGTCTCTGTCTCTGCATTTGAGTAATGGGAAATATACACTCATGTCAACACCCCAGGCAGCTAAGTTTACAACCTGTAAATGAAAAGGGTTTGTGTAGCTTTCTGTTCCTAGAAATCAATTTATACAAAAGTTTTCTCTAATATGATCCAACAGATTTAAGGTCCATCCTGAGCTTTTAACCAAACTTGGCATTGTCACACATGTGGTATGGATTATGCAGACAGGAAAGAGAATAGGGTGACTTGACTGTGGATTCTTCCTCTGATGTTTCAGAGAGCTAATGTAACAAGTAAGAGAGTTATTGTATGAAGACACTGAGAAACCATTGTGTGAAGAAAGTAAGACAAAGCCTGGGTTTCAGGGAAGATCCTGAGTTCCTCGAGATGACAGAACCATGGATGTGAGGAGATGAGTGATGGGGGTAAGGAGGGATGCATACTGGAAATAGCAATAGTCCAAGAGAAGCTGTTATAGGCAGCAGAGCTGGAGGAGCTTGGCCTTCTACAGTGTTTGGATAATTTTACATTCACTTGGCACAAAGTAAAGTCATGTGAGAGGAGAGAACTTTAATTAAGAAAATGCCTCCTAAAAACCAGGCTGTAAGCAAGCTTGTAAGGCATTTTCTTGATTAGCAATTTGCAGGAGAAGGCCCTTCCCATTGTAGATGGTGCCATCCCTGGACTAGTGGCCCTATGGTCTTTAGGAAAGCAGGCTGAACAAGCCATGAGTAAGCAGCATTTTCCCATGGCCTTTGCACCAGCTCTTACCTCCAGGTACCTGCCTTGAGCTCCTCAGTTAGAACAGTGGTGTTAAAGGGTTTAAGCCAAACTCAACCCTTTCCTCCCACATTTGCTTTTGATAGAGCAATAGAAACTCTAAATATGACATTCATCCTTTAATACACTAAGATGAGAGAACTGATATATGGAGCATAAAGTTTTGTATTTGTCCTCGGTTTTGTTTTTACTTTCGCTTAGTACATCCTCACTATGGGGCTATTACAATATATTGTTTCATTATATGTTCCAAGTATGTAACATATATATATGGTCACAGTTAAGAAATTGCTTTGAGTCTCAGAAGATAATTTGGGATTTTGAATATTATTGATTCTGTTAAAAACTGTGAGGACTTTTGAAATTGGACTAATGTACAATGTATTATAAGACAGTTATGCGTCTATGGTATTTGTGTTCAGGAGTGTGAACCTAGGAATGGAATGTGGAAATTGGAATGGCAATATTACCCACAGGATTGGTATCTAAACATTTTCTGCCCAGTTGATGTTGCTGTTGTTGGAAATTTTGGAGCCTTGCAGTAGCCAGTGCAACACTGGAGCTGGAGCTGGACTTCAGGAGCAAGAGCCTTGTCCCACTCCCATTTCTCCTCCTCCTCCTCTTCCTCTTCCTCCTCCTCTTCCTCTTCCTCCCCCTCCTCCTCCTCCTCTTCCTCCTCCTCTTCCTTATTCTTCTTCTTCCTCTTCTTTCCACTATGCTCCTCCTACTATGACTGTGACTTGTTGCCATGCCTCTCTGCCATAATAGTCCTATCTTCTGGATTATAAGTCAAAACAAATATTTTCATCTGTAAATTGCTTGGAATTGAGGAATTTTTATCAAGATAGAAAAGTAACTATTAAACGATCTTAGGATAATCTTTCTAAAACAAAATACTTAGAGTGTTATCCTAATTTCTTAAAATTATTCAATTAAATTATTAATTAGAATTTCAGGGAAAAGTTACATAATCTCTTTACTTTCTGAATATTATCTGCTTTTTTGTTTAATACACTGATTTCCATTTACCTATAAAGAGTATGACTGACTAGGTTTTCAATATTTTCTTTGTTTTTTTCTTTTTCTCTCCTTCTTTCTTTCTTCTTCTTTTTCCTTTCTTCCTTTTCTTTCTTCCTTCCTTTTTTTTTTTTTTCTTTCTTTTTTCTTTCCTCTTCCTTTTTCTTTCTTTTTTTTTATTCTTTGTTGTTCAATTCTCCAACTCAATAACTCTTGATCTGAAAGCTGTCATCATTCCTTAACCTGAAGCAAGGACCTGTTCTTTGATACTTTTATACATTATACCTTGCTCTACCATGGCATTTACCAGAACTAGAATACATAAAATCTGCAACTAAGTGGTGACAATTGAGCTTGCTCATGTCAATGCTATGGTGCCTCATACTGTTAGAAGCATGTATTAATTAGTGTTTTATGAATCTACATCAAGAGCCCAGAGGTAGAGATGAATGGTTACACGTGTTAATATGTCAATATGAAGGTTCTTTTAACTAGCTTGACAGATAGTATACATAAATGATTCATGCTTCAGCTTAAGTCCCAATAGAGCAAAAGCTCTTCTTGGCATGCTATGGAATATATGGAGCACATCTGTGGAAAGTACAGAATCTATAAATAACAAAAACCCATTCTTAGATACCTGGTTTAGCATTTGAAAAAGAATATGACTCAAGGTCTTATATTCCAGTAAATGTTCTTATTTATTAAAACAACAACTTCATTTTCTTTCCTTTTTAAGTGTAAAATTCTAAGAATTTTTTGAATGATTTAAGAACTGCTTGGTAAAGGAACTTTTTTAATGGAGTTGTTTGCCCAGCTATTTTTTATTTAGCTATTTTATATATTTATAGAAGATACTCACTTTTTAATTCTTATTTACTTCTCTGAAACCCATACTTCTCTTGTTGAAACACATCTCAAGGTTTTCTCCAAATTTCATGCCCCCATTTTGTGTGTAGACCACTCAGTTTTGTATTATGAGTTATTTACATGAGAATAGATCAGAGATTTTTTTCAATGAAAGAAGATGAGTTATTCAGAAGAAAATATTAGAATGAAGAAATTAAATAACTTCATTGTCTTTTTGTGGGGTGGCTAAGGAGATATTTGCTTTGGATCTCAAACTGGAGGCACAGAAAAAAAATTATGTGGAAAAAGTTTCTTACCTTTGGCCTCATGAGCATATTGAGAGACAGGCAGAAAACTGTTACTCAAACATAACATGATATTTGTGGCTGCTACCATTTAATAGTGATGATAAAGCTGGTTATGGCAGTTTGGTGCAGAATAGAGATGACCTCTGGGATTTACTGACCAGTCCATCCAACCTTGTAGGCACATTTCAGGCCAATGAGAGACACTGTCTGAATAAAAAGGTAGATGGTGTATTAAAAATGATTTCTGAAGATTGTACCAGCACAGACTTGAACAAGTATATACTCATGAATACTCTCACATACCCTTGAATACATATATCATACACACACACACACACACACGCACAGATTCAAACATATTGTCTTTCTTTCACCCACTCATACAGACACACACACACTCATACAGACAGACAGATATGAATTCACATATTCATATTCTATACATGCACACAGACACATACTCTCACACTCATATACACATACTCATAGACTCTCTTACTCATAAACATACATAGCTATATTCAGGAAAAGAAGGTATAAACTCAGGAACATAACCTTTTTGTAGCTCATAATGTAATGCACAAAATTTGATATTATGTCTGGCAAAATGCTCTTACATTTTCTAACATTCAGTGGTATTAGGAGTTTATTTTTATAGTGTTTAGGGATGAAGACATGAGTGTTTCTTAGGCTAGAATGATCTGAAATAGTTATACTCTTTTGTATTGTTTTTAATATTGTGAATCTTTCCTATCATTAAAAAAATTGAAAGTTTTTATGACTACAATATTATTTTAATTTCATCTTTGCCATTTTTACATGAAAATGTAAGAAACATTTTGTGTTTCTGCCTGATTTTATTCTTTTTGAACACCAACATAATCAGAGTTTTTAAAACTTTCATTATACCTGGAGCTAACCTATCTTTTCTGATTTATTTAAAGACCCTTTTTGAGAGACGATTTGTGCCTGATAGAGGAACTATATCCACCTGGGTGTCACTAACGTGGTGGCTTCATGTGGGTAAGGCCTTTCTTCCTTTCGTGTGATCCAACATTGAAGGGCTGCAATTTGGAAGCACTAATCAACCCTAAGAAATCCTGTCAAACCTCTTAATGTTGGAGAAATGACTGTCATGGTGACACTAAAATCTGGGTCAAGGAAAAGAAACTCTTTATATATGGAAACAAGAGTTTGAGTTCAGAAACAGGAGGTAAGTTGGGCTGATGAAATGATCAGTGGCCCCACTGTCAAAATAAAAATGTTTATGTTGTATGGAAGCTAGGTCATTCCTGCAAAATTGTTCCAAGGTTAATACTTTAGACATTTCTACAACTAACAAGTGGCTATTATTAGTATTTTGTTTCATTTTATGTAATTTGTCATATATGCTATAACCTAAATCATCAACAAATACTTCAAAGTTAGCATTGTTTCAGTAGGAAACTGAAACAAATGTTTTAAGTTAACTTTAATAATTCTCACATATGATCAATTAATGCCCAGAAACAACAATTAATTTATGACTCAAAGATATCTCTTGTTACTTTTCCACTTGTGTTTATAAAATACTGTGGCAAAAAGTATTTTATAAACTACAGAAAGAAAAGCTTCATTTTGGCAGTTCAAGGACAGAGCTCATGATGACAGGTGAGTCATGGTGGCAGGGGCTTGAGGCAGCTCGTGTCCATAGTGAGGAAGCAATGAGGGATAACTATCGTGCCTATTAACTCCCTTATTTTGATTAACTCTAGGACCAAAATCCCGAGAAGAGATGTCCTCTTTTCACAAGTGTATTTTCCCCTCAATGAACCTGATAATCCCTCACAGGCATGCCTAAAACCTCACCAAATCTAAATAATCCCTCACAACTATATCTGTAGGTTTGTGTCTTAGGTTTTCCCAGAGGATGAGAAGTTGAAAATATTAATAATCAGAAGGCACATTGAAACTCACGTAAAATAAATTTATTGAGAAATATTTCCCTTAGCACATTTCATAAAATATTTCAATTGAATTGCTATTGGACTCTTTATGAAACATTCTCTTGGATTCTATATAGTTTTAGTCATAGGACTTATAAAGCTCTGCCAAATACCATTGAAAATGTCATTTCAATAGAGTCATCCATTGAAATAATGATAAAAGTAGACATTTTTCCTCCAATTGTCCTCAAGTATCTATTGAGATTCATATACTGTAACTGCTTAATTTACGTTTTACAATCTGTATTTTAAATTAATAGGTTGATGATGTTATTAAAATGCCTATTAATACTAATTATTTGTTAGATGTCAAAAGCTAATCTATAAATTTATCAATTTCAAACATTATTTATTGTTTCATATGGTGTATGTCAAATCCATCATTTCAGTGGGATTCAATGCAATTTTTTCTCCCCTAAGTATAGGTAGAATCTATTACTCTATACCTTGAATTTCATTTTGATCATTTGATTTCATTTGACCAATATATCACTAGAAAATATTAAACAAACAGAGCTAAAAAATGATGGTTTCCTTGTCACTGCATGTGGAAGCCTTACAGCTACCACCTTGTACAGAAGCTCAAACTATCTTGTTGGCATGGAGGTTGAACGACAACTCAGTTTAGACTAAAGATAATTAAATAAACATAGCTGAAAATCTTATATTTTCCTGCGTAAGTATAAAAATGCCCCATATAATATAAATTATTAGCTTAAAATAGATTAAAGGTTTAAATGTAAGGTCTCAATCAAAACTACTAGAAAATATATAAGAAAAAATTTCCTTATTTAAATTCGTTTGGTCAATCTTGGTTTAGGATATAGGCCAAAATGCATAGGTAGTAGTAATAAAATGAATGTATAAGATTGGCTCAATTAAAAGCTCCTGAGAGCACACTGATGGAACCTTCGAAAGAAAAAAACGAGAGGATATGTAGAATAAAATTTTTACAACCTATCTTATTGCTAAAGAATTACATTAAAATATAGGAAATATAAGCTGTCTATTTTTAATATAATAAGAAAAGAGTATGTAACATACATACACACACATATAACAAATATAACAAGAAATTAATTAAAAAATACACAAAAGACTTGAATAGACTTGTATCTATTTGCACCTGGAATTGACCCTATGTCATACCTCTCTGTGCCCAGAACGCTGTGGGAGAGAGCTAGTCTCCCAGGAGTACTGACACACCTGGGTCCATGGGTGAAACCACCACTTCTGCTCCAAAGAACCTACCTGGAGCCATTGGGACTAGGGAGCTGAGGAGCAGTGTAGAGTGGTCTGGGACAAGATCTTTCTAGTTTCCTCTGCACCCTGAGCTGAACCTGTGACACAGTCCTCTGTGTCCAGATCCACCTGGGAGAAAGCTAATCTCCCAGGAGTACTGACACACCTGAGATCACAGATAGAACTGCCAGTTCTGCTCTGAAGACCCACCTGAAGGCCTCGGAAGAGGGAGCTGAGGAGCAGTCTGGGACAGGATCCTTCCAGTTTCTGTCTGTGCCCAGAAATGAACTTAAGCCACAGGATAAGTCAACCACTGGGAGAGAGCTGGTCTCCAAGGAGTGCTGACACATGAGAGTACAGGAAAGCCAAACCACTGTCAAAGACAGCAAGACCAGCTAACAGCAGAGATAACCAGATGGTAAGAGGCAAGTGTGGGGTTGGGGATTTAGCTCAGTGGTAGAGCGCTTGCCTAGGAAGCCCAAGGCCCTGGGTTCGGTCCCCAGCTCTGAAGAAGAAAAAAAAGAAAAAAAGAAAAGAAAAAAAAGAGGCAAGTGCAAGAACATAAGCAACAGAAACCAAGGCCACTTGGCATCTTCAGAATCCAGTTCTCTGAACACAGAAAGTCCAGGATACCCCAGCAAACTGGAAAAGCAAGATTCTGATTTAAAATCACATCTGATGATGATATTATATGACTTTAAGAAGGACATAAATAACTCCCTTTAAGAAATACAGCACAACACAGGTAAACAGGTAGAAGCCCTTAAAGAGGAAACACAACATCTATTAAAGCACTATAGGAAAACACAACCGAACAGGTGAAGGAATTGAACAAAAACATCTGGTCTCTAAAATGGAAATAGGAAGAATAAAGAAATCAAAGGGATTACCCTACCCTAGAGATAGAAAACTGAGGAAAGATATCAGGAGTCATAGATGCAAGCATCACCAACAGAATACAAGAGATAGAAGAGAGAATCTCAGGGAGAGAAGAAGATATCATAGAAAACATTGAAACAACTGTCAAAGAAAATGCAAAAGGCAAAAAGTTCCTAACCCAAAACATTTAAGAAATTCTGGACACAAACCTAAGATTAATATATGTAGCAGAGAGTGAAGAGTCCTAACTTAAATGGTCAATAAATATCTTTGACAAAATTATAGAAGAAAACTTCACTAACCTAAAGGAAGAGATGCCCATAAGCATCTGAGAAGCCTACAGAATACTAATTACATTGAACTAGAAAAGAAATCCCTCCTGTCACATAATATTCCAAACACCACATAAAGCTAGAAGATCCTGGGCAGATGTCATACAGACCCCAAGAGACCAGCCCAGGCTACTATATCTAGGAAAACATTCCATTTCCATAGATGGAAAAAGCAAGATATTCCATGACAAAACCAAATTTACACAATTTATTTCCACAAATTTAGCCTTACAAAGGATAATAGATAGAAAATTCCAACACAAGGAAATAAACTACACCGTAGACAAAGTAAGAAATTAATCTTCTTTCAACTAACCCAAAAGAAGATAGCCATACTAACATAGTTCTACCCTTAACAACAAAGTAATAGGAAACAATCATTGATCCCTAATATCTCTCAACATCAATGGACTCAGTTACCCAATAAAAAGACATAGACTAACAGACTAGATGCATAAATAGGACCCACCATTTTGCTGCATACAGGAAACATAACTCAGTAACAAGGACAGACACTTCCTCAGAGTAAGACTGGGGAAAATAGTTTCCAAGTAAATGTGTCAACTTCTTCCCAACATAAATGGTCCCCAAGATACAAGCTGGAGTAGCCATTCTAATATTTAATAAAATCGATATTCAACCAAAAAGTATTAAAAAAGAAAAGGCAGGACACTTCATACTCATCAAGGGAAAAATTGACCAACGTGAACTCTCAATTCTGAATACTTTTGCTACAAGTTCAAGGGCAGTTACATTCATGAAAGAAACTTTACTAAAATTCAAGGTACACATTGCACCTCACAAAATAATAGTGAGAGACTTCAACACCTCAATCCCATCAATGGACAGATCATGGAAACAGAAACTAAACTGAGCCCCAGGAAAACTCATAGTTGTTATGAACCAAATGGATTTAACAGACTTTTATAGAACAGTTCATTCTAAACAAAAGAATCTCAAGAAGGAGGAAGAGTAAAATGTGGATGCTTCAGACCTTCTTAGAAGGTGGAACAAAAATACTCACAGAAGGAAATAAGGAGACAAAGTGTGAGTCAGAGCCTGAAAGGCCATCCAGAGACTGTCCCACATGGGGATGCATCCCATCTATAGCCACCAAACCCAGATAGATTGTGGATGCCACGAAGTGGATGACAGGTCACTGATATAGCTGTCTGCTGAGAGACTCTGCCAAATCCTTAAAAATACAGGGGTGGATGCTTGCAGCCAACCATTGAACCGAGAACAGGGTCTCCAACGGAAAAGTTAGATAAAGGATTGAAATAGCTCAAGGCATTTGAATATAAAAACACAGTATCAACCAACCAGACCCCTCAGAGGTCTCAGTGATCAAACTACATCCCTAGAGAATACAGGAATGGACCTATGGCTCTATCCACATATTTAGCAAAGGATGGCCTTGTGGGGAATCAATGGGAGAAGAAGCCCTTGCTCTTGTCAAGGCTCGATGTCCTAGTGTAAGGGAATGTCATGTTGGGGAAGTGGGATGGATTGGGTGAGTGGGTGAGGGAGCACCCTCATAGAAGCAGTAGGGGTGGGATAGCGGGTTTCTCAGGGGAAACCAGGAAATGTGATAATATTTAAAATGTAAATAAAAACTCAATTAAAAAAATAAAGGCAATAGACAAGCAGATAAAATGCTCAAAATCTGTATTCAAAAAACTGCAAATCAAAGCAATGAGGGTGGTGTTAGAGCAACTATTTTAAGTCTACTGCATGATAGTTCTGGTAAAGATATTGGGAAGAAGAACTGGTTTTAATTGAAGGTTAATTAGTTCACCTGTTATAGAAAAGTATAGAGGCTTATAAAAACCTTTTAAACAAAACTAATTTATTACCTGAAGATCTTCACTCCACGCAAACATATTATCAATATATGAAAGAGATACTGGTACTCCCATATTGCCTATAAATAATTCACAAAAGGAAAGTTAAGGACTTCATTCATGCTTCCATCAATAGTCATGTGGGTGTAGAAAACATGACATGTAATGCATTTAGTCTCAACAAAGTAAATAATCCCATCATTTATAACAATATAGATGAAATCAAAAGAAAGGAAACAAAGCAAACATAGAGAAACAAAATTGCATGCTTTATTTATATGTGAGAAACCAGATAGTTACCAAAGAGCAGAAGGCAAGAAGGAGTATAAGAAGTTAGGCAAAGAATATGAGCTTTAGGAATAAATCTGAGGATCCTCCTTGTAGCACAAATACTCTAAGTACATGCACTTAGCCTTGAAGTTGGCTGACAGAGACCTTACCTCTTTGGGGTTTTGTTTGTTTGTTTTTGTTTTGTTGTTGTTGTTGTTGTTTTCTCATGAACAACAAGTTATAGGGCATTAGGTTGATTTAATAATGGTACAATATATGTATGTTTCAAATCACATTTTTCATGATTTTTTGACATATAAATGTAGCTCACCAAAGACTGAAACATTTAAAATCCAATAGCTTATTGGTTGTGTTACTTAGAGTTTCTATTGCTGTGCTGATACACCATGGCAAAAGGGTTGAAAGCTTTTTTTTCCTAATATTTCTACATAACAGTGTATTAACAAATAAACAGTCAGGCAGTCAGGGTAGGAACTCAAACTGAGCAGGAACTGGGAGGTAGGTGCTGAAGCAGTGGTCATACAATAGTGTTTCTTGCTGGCTTTCTTCCACAGCTTGCTTGTTCTGTGTGCTTTCGTAGGCTTTCAAGGTTACCTACCTAGGAGTTGAATCATATACAATAAATTAGCTCATCCTACGTCAATCACCAATTAGGATAATATCCCATAGGTAATATCTACAATGCATCTTATTAAGGCATTTTCTCATTAGAGGTTCCTCCCTCTCAGAAGATGGATTTGGTTCCTTTTGTCAGCTTCTTTCTGCAACTCTGTCTTCCTCTCATGTTGTCCGTTGTGCAATCTGGCCTATTATGCCTGCCCACTAAACATCTTCATCCACTTCAGTTATCTCAAACAAGTTCTTCCAAGAACTTAAGTGACTTTGCACTAGTCATTTACGATGTCAACCAGCATTCTGTAGCTATAGTCAGTACCTGAGATTGTCACCTTATAAAGACAAAAGGCTCATGATTAACCTTTTTGTAAATTTAGGGCTTGTGAAAAGGTATATAGTGGTAGAAAACTCGAAGTTGGAGACCATAAAGTTAGAGTTGATAGTACTCCCACTGTTTTTATCAGCAGACTACCCACATCTTAACAGAGGCACCCTTACTGGGCCAAGATTTTATCACCTTCCAGAATGTAATGAAGACCAAGCCTATCATATAAGTCTTTGGTATCATCTTACATTTAGACCATAGCACTTTACTTTTCTGATTCTTGGTTTTATTACCAGCAGAAAGGCACAATAGTTTTTCCTGTTTTAAACTAATTTTCCTTGTAAAAAGCAGTATTATAATGTTTGAGCTCACAATCTGGGATGTGTAAAATTCAATAAAAAATTATTTGTGGGGAGAATTAAAACCTGGATTGGGAAAGAGGAACTGTGTATTACTGGGAAGTATGACCTTGCTTTTCCATTTGCTTTGGAAGCACTGGAGGGATTAAGCTGAGTCTGGAGTCTCAGTACTGTATCTCTTCCTAATTGGCTGCTTTTCAGTGAACTGCTAAGCCTCTTTGGGCTTAGGTTTGTCCATTTCTAAAATGGGACTTTGAAGGTAAGTGGCTTATATTTCTTCAATGATAAAATTCCTCCTCCACTTTATTTTTCTCCTTACTTTTTCTTCCTCTTTCTCTCTATATTCCTTTGCCTCCTCCTGTTTAGTCCTCTTCTCATTCTTCTCCTCTTCTTCCTCCTCTTCTCATCTTAAAACAGGGAAACTATACCTTGAAGGTTAAGAGTTCTATTTACAGGTAAAATAAGTTCCAGATTGTCCTGTGTTGGTTTGACCCATCTGCCACCAGTTTTGCTTGATCGAAAGTGTGGGAGGTTTATGGGTAGCAAATATGTCAGAATGAATGCTTATTCCTGGTTAGGTATAGGCAGGAGGTACATAGGCAGAAAATATATCAGTATATATTCTTGCCAATGATTGGACCTGATGGGAAAAGCAGTGAATTATGAGGTTTGCTTTTTCAAATCCCTGCAAAACATGACTCATGGCCATTTTCTGAGAACCCAGAGATGGATCTGACCATAGACCAATTTTCTTGGTCAATATATATTTAAATTTGGCTTTAAATTTTGGTCAAGGTCTTACTCTCAACCAGTTTGAGTGACTTTCCTCCTTCCCTTACTCTTTTCTTCCTTCTCTGTCACTTCCTACTCCTACTCTGCTTTTCCACTCCTATTACCTCTATTCCTCAACTTTTCTTCTTCCCTTTCAAACTCTTTCTCCTTCATTCCACTGTGTCCTGTCTCCCTTTCTCCTTTTTGCTACTGCTGGATTTCTGACCCAGGGCCTTAAAGTAGATACTAGCTAAGTCATTTGTCACTGACCTGCATCAGTGGACTTCTAGAGTTAAAACTCTGGTTTATGTGAACTGCTATTTTTTTCCTCATATCAAAGATAGCTAGTCCACCAAGGGCCAATATTCCAAAAATTTAGGCACCTTGTATGCAAATCTTTTAATTCCTTCACTGGTAAACCTTTTGCTTAGGTGAAGGCTTCACTGCATTTCCAGAATTGATGGCTTAGAACAGCTAAGTTTTCTCCACTCTCCTTTTTTCCTTTGTACAAATTCTTTTAAAATTGACCAATCATAAAATACTGTGAGACAAAACCTCCATGTATGGGGTAAAACAGTTACTAAATACAGTAGAAGAAAAACCAATTGAAGTTCCTATTTACCTGGGCTTGCTAACTCACTTTGAGTTTGGGCTTACCTTTTTGACAAGAAGAAATTTCCTTGTGGAGTTAATTTTATTTTGTTCATGTGTTTCTTTGTGTGACTTAGGAGATATTTGTTTGCAACAGTTCACTAACTCATAATTCACAGGTAAGAGGTTTGTATTTTAGCTTACTACTACAGTTTAGCAGTAGATAATAGATTGTTAAATGACTCTAAGACAGCACTCTCAAATAACAGCATTGACACTTTCACATGTCATCTTCCTGAATCCCTGGAATACTACCCTCAAAAACACTATGGTGGACTCCCTGCATCATTCTCTGCTGTTGTCTCCTGTGTCTAGAAACACATAGGCTACAGAGACTATGCTGTCCAATGTACTGTAGTTTGGAGCAGCCAGCAGAATGTCTGCCCACCTCATCTCTCCACTGCATTCACTGGCTCAGAAAAGATTAACTTTCTGAAAAATGAAAAGGACAGAGAGAAGATGAGCTGCTTATCAAATATGCACATTTCAGATGGAACTTCGCACTCCCTAGAAAGATGTTAGATTGCTGTTAGCTCTCTGGAGCATTCCTGACAATGTGCTATCAGGCCATGTTTGCATGACAGAGGCAGCCCAAGCAGGAAACATTTAAGTCATATGACTTCCAAGATGAAATCAATCAAGTGAGTGGTACAGCTCCTGAAAAGTAATTTCACCTTCATAAGGTCTGGTTATCTGTGCAGCTGACATAAGGTCTGTCAGCCCCATTTCAAGTCTGACCAAGTTCGGCACTGCAGCAAGAATTTTAATGAGCCAACACTGTAATATGTATGAGAGATGACACTGAGATGAATTCATGAAAAGCTAAGTCCCTGAGAAATATGAACAATTACTTGTAGGCTTCATCAGCAACTTAGCTCATTTGAAATGCCCATTTCAAAGATCTTTCTTCATCCTCTCTAATTTATTTGTACACATTTAACCATTTGAAAAATGAAAAAAAAAAGTTTACAATCAAAGAATTCAGGGAACCCTGAATTAGATGACGACAGAGTTAAGGCCAGTCAGACTTTAAATCTTCATCTGGCTACAGCCATACCAACACTTCACATAAAGATGAAAGGGCTTGAAAAGGATGGCTGCTTGTCAATTCTGTCCTTGATAAACAGAGAAAATTAGCACATCTTTGTTCTGATTACGCCATCTTCCCTGAGGTAGTTATATTTATGGATTTTTCATTTTATGTACAGCAATAGAGAAATTAGCCTTCTTATGTGGCCATAGAGATCCAATCTAGGCCCTCGTAAATTCTAAGTAAACATCCGACCACTGAACCTATATTAGGCCTCAGTGTTTTGAGATCGGTAACTCAGACTGGCCTTGAACTCTGCGGAGCTCACGTTGACCTTAATATTATCCTTCTACCTTTCCTCTGGAGTGCTCTTACTGCAACTATACACCGCCATACTGGAATAGGATTCTGACCCTACACTTTGAGACACATTGATAGTGTGGATACACTTTTTATATACTCAGCCTGCATGTGAATAGCATAGAATATTTGGATATTTCACATGCTACATAATTGCTGTCTGGCTTTCAGAGGTTCTAGAATTCTTTTTATTGTCATTAGATTTTGTTTGTTCATTCTGAAATTATTATTTTGTTTTATAGCTTGAGCTGAAGTAGCATGCACAGTGTAGATCAGACGTAGCTTAAACTTGAGGCAATCCTCCTATCAAAGCTTCTCAAGTGCTGGCATTATAGTTATCCAGCCTGCCAAGACTAGACCATTTGTTATCATACTCATTAGACCACTATTACTACAAGCTCCTTTCCAAAGAAAAGATAGATCTCTCCTTTTTATTTTATTCCACCTGAGGCTGTTTTTTCTTTTTGCTTTTTTTTTCAATGCAACCCAACCCCAGTTTTCTCTTCCTTCACTCTTCCCAGTGTCCCACCCCTCCCAGATATATTCCTTTAATTTCCCAACGATATCAGCTCAACACCACTTAAGAAGATACAATAAAACTAGGCACAAACCCTTATTTAAAGACTGGAAGAGGAAGGCCGGTAGGAAGAAAAGTGTCCCAAGATCAAGCAAAATATTCACACCAAGCTAAAAACTGTAACATATGTTGAGGTCCTAGTACAGAACTCTGCAGGATTCATAATTGCCACTTCAGTTTCTATGAACCCCCATGAGCCCTGCTTAATTAATTCTATAGTCCATGCTCTTCTAGTGTTCTGGAACTCTCTGACTCCTGCCAATTTTTCCTCCACCTCTTCTGAAGGGATTCCAAAACTGCAAAGTGTGGAACTCAATAGTAATCTCCAATTTGGACTCCCATCCATCTCTCTTTCGGCTTAACATTTGGATATGGGTCATTGCATCTGATCCAGTGGCTACTGGTGAAGGCCCCTGAGGCTGTTTTCAATCATTAATCCTTTAGCAACCATAGCTATAATCTGTACTGTCTCTGTCTGAATCAAAGAAAAGGAGCATGATATCGTTTACTTTTGTCAATTTACCTGGTGGTTATTGACATGATCATGAACTTTTGGATGTCTATTAATAATTTATTTTACTTTATATTATATTTTATTTATTATATTTTATATTATAGCCTTTTCCCAGAATAATCTTTCTCATGCAGGGGATCATCACCTCAATTTGAGTGTGGAATGGACTCCAGATTGGTCAGGCTCAGTTTACCTTTTCTTTTCCTATTTTTGGAAAAGATAGTGTTTGTCCTCTCAAAAATATTTACCAAAATCTAGTGGGCCTTTATCTTCAAGTCATTGAATGCTCAGAACTGCTCAAAAAGATTTACATTCATCTGGAGACATGACCCAGTACATGGTTAGTTTTGCACTTATCAGCACAAAGTAAAAGAAATTTAATATAGTATTTAAACAACTGTCCTCAATATTTTTTGAAAATTAGTCATGTGTGGCAATCATTTCTACCCTGCTGTCTCACTTCTTGTCACTTCAAACCTTGACTGATACCAATCTATCTGTCTGTCTCCCCTGACACCCTTTCTTTTTTGGCGAGATGTGGAAAGGGAACTTCTTGAAACACCTTCTGGCCTGGGTCAAATTTGCAGTTTGACTATTATTATTCCCTAAATGCTTGTACATTTGAAGTTTGTTATTAGATATAACAGTGTAGAAAAACACAGGGTATAAAAGGGATGAGGTTCATTGGTAGGTCTTTAAGAGAATATTAGGGGGTTGTTTTTGGAAGGGATTTTGAACCCCAGTTTCTCTTTGGCTTTCTTTTTTTTAATTGGATACTTTCTATTTTCATTACAAATGTTATTCCCTTTCTCAGTTTCCCTATCTAGAAGCTCCTATCCCATGACCCCTCCCCTTCTTCTATAAGGGTGTTTCCCATCCCCAACCACTCCTTGTTCCCTCCTACCCAACCTGAAATTCCCCTACACTGGGGGTGTCAAACTTTGGCAGGGCCAAGGGCTTCTCCCCACACTGTTGCCCAACAAAGCCATCCTCTGCTACATATGCAGCTAGAGCCATTGGTCTATCTATGTGTAATCTTTGGGTAGTGGTTTAGTCCCAGGGAGCTGGGGTTGGTTGGTATTGTTGTTCTTATGGGGTTGCAAGACCCTGAGGCTCCTTCAGTCCTTTCTCTAATTACTCCAACTGACCACATTCTCAGTTCAATGGTTTGCTGCTAGCATTCTCTTTTGTATTTGTCATGCTCTGGCTGAGCCTATCAGGAGACAGCTGTATGAGGCACCGGTCAGGATGCACTTCTTGGCTTCATCAATATTGTCTAGTTTTGGTGGCTGCATATATATATATGTGTGTGTGTGTGTGTGTGTGTGTGTGTGTGTGTGTGTGTGTGTGTGTGTGTGTGTGTGTGTGTATGATAGATCTCCAGGTGGGACAGTCTCTGAATGGCCATTCCTTAAGTCTTTGCTCCAAACTTTGTCTCCATATCCCCTCCTATGAATATTTTTGTTCCCCCTTTTAAGAAGGACTGAAGCATCCACACTTTGGTCATCCTTTTTCTTCAGATTCATGTGGTCTCTGGTGGGATTGGGTTACCTCACTCAGGATGATATTTTTTAGCTCAATCTATTTGCCTATGAATTTCATGATGTCATTGTTTTTGACAGCAGAGTAGTAATTCATTGTGTAGATGTACCATCATTTCTGTATCCATTCCTCTGTTGAAAGGCATCTAGGGTCTTTCCAGGTTCTGGCTATTATAAATAAGGCTGCTATGAACTTAGTGGAGCAAGTGTCCTAGTTATATGTTGGAACATCTTTTGGGTATATGCCCAGGAGTGGTATAGCTGAGTCCTCAGGTACTGCCATGTCCATTTTTTCTGATGAACCTCCAGGCTGATTTCCAGAGTGCTTGTACCAGCTTGAAATCCCACCAACAATAGAATGTTCCTTTTCTTCATCCCCACCACCATCTGTTGTCACCTGAGTTTTTGATCTTAGCCATTTGGAATGGTATGAGGTGGAATTTCAGGGTTGTTTTGATTTGCTGATGACTAAGGATGTTGAACATTTATTTTAGGTACTTCTCAGCCATTCAATATTCCTCAGCTGAGAATTCTTTCTTTATCTCTGTACCCTATTTTTCACAGGGTTATTTGGCTCTCTGGAGTCAAACTTCTTGAGTTCTTTGTATATTTTGGATATTAGCCCTCTATCAGATTTAGGATTTGTAATGACCTTTTCCCAATCTGTTGGTGGCTGTTTTGTCCTAATGACAGTGTCCACTGCCTTACAGAAATTTTGCAGTTTTATGAAGTCCCATTTGTCAATTCTTGATCTTAGAACATAAGCCATTGGTGTTTACTTCAGGAAAATTTCCTCAATGCCCATGTGTTTGAGGCTCTTCCCTACTTTTTCTTCTAATAGTTTGAGTGTATCTGGTTTTATGTGGAAGTCCTTGATCCAGATGGATTTAAGCTTTGTACAGGGTGATAACAATGGGTCCACTTGCATTCCTCTGCATGCTGACCTCCAATAGAACCAGCACCATTTGTTGAAAATGCTATTATTTTTTCCACTGGAGGGTTTTAGCTCCTTTTTCAAAGATCAAGTGACCATAGGTGGTTGGGTTCATTTCTGGGTCTTCAATTTTATGCTACTGATCTACCTACCTGTTCTGTACCAGTAACATAGTTTTTTTTATCACTATTGCTCTGTAATACAGCTTGAAGTCAGAAACGGTGATTCCCCCAGAAGTTCTTTTATTGTTGAGGATAGTTTTTGCTATCCTGGGTTTTTTGCTATTCTAAATGAATTTGCAAATTTCTCTTTCTAACTCTATGAAGTATTGAGTTGGAATTTGATGGAGATTGCATTGAATCTGTAGATTGCTTTCGGCAAAATGACTATTTTCACTATATTAATCCTGCCAATCCATGTACATGGAAGATCTTTCCATCTTCTGAGATATTCAATTTCTTTCTTCAGAGACTTGTAGTACTTGTGTAGAGATCTTTCACTTGCTTGGTTAGAGTCACACTGAGGAATTTTATATTATTTGTGACTATTGTGAAGGGCGTCATTTCCTTAATTTCTTTCTCAGCCTGTTTATCCTTTGAGTAGAGGAAGGCTACTGATTTGTTTAAATGAATTTTATACCCAGCCACTTGGCTGAAGTTGTTTAGCAGGCTTAGTTCTCTGGTGGAACTTTTGGGGTCACTTAAGTATACTATCATATAATCTGCAAATAGTGATATTTTGACTTCTTCCTTTCCAATTTGTATCCCTTTGACCTCCTTTTGTTGTCTAATTGCTGTGGCTATGACTTTGAGTACTATATTGAGTAAGTAGGGAGAGAGAGTACAGCCTGATTTTAGTAGGATTGCTTCAAGTTTCTCTCCATTTAGTTTGATGTTGACTACTGGTTTCTTGTATATTGCCTTTACTATGTTTATGTATGGGCCCTGAATTCCTGATCTTTCCAAGTCTTTTAACATCAAGAGGTGTTGAATTTTGGAATGATTTCTCAGCATCTAATAAGATGATCATGTGTTTTTTTCTTTGCGTTTCATTACATAGAGGATTATATTGATGGACTTCAATATATTGAACCATCCCTGCATTCCTGAGATGAAGCCTACTTGATCATGGTGGATGACTGTTTGATGTGTTCTTGTATTTTGTTTGCGAGAATTTTAGTTTTTATTTTTATGTCAATATTCATAAGGGAAATTGGTCTGAAGTTCTTTTTCTTTGTTGGGTCTTTGTGTGGTTTAGTTATAAGCCTTATTGTGGCTTCTTAGGAGGTATTGGATATTACTCTTTCCGTTTCTATTTTGTGGAATAGTTTGGACAGTATTGGGATGAGGTATTCTATGGAGATTTGATAGAATTCTGCACTAAACCCATCTGGTCCTAGGCTTTTTTTTTGGTTGGGAGACTTGTAATAACTACTCCTATTTCTTTAAGAGTTATGGGATTGTTTAGGTGGTTTATCTGATCCTGATTTAATTTGGTACCTAGTATCTATCTAGAAAACTCCGTTTCCTCCAGATTTTCAGTTTGGTTGAATATAGTCTTTTGAAGTAGCAATTTTCAAATTCATTTGTAATAACAAAAAACCCAGAATAGCCAAAACTATCCTCAACAATGAAAGAATTTCTAGGGGAATCACCATCCATAAACTCCAGCTTTATACAGAACAATAGTGATAAATACTGTATAGTATTGGTACAGAAACAGGCTTGTAGATCAACGGAATAGAAATTGAAGATACAGAATGAACCCACACACCTATGATCATTTGATATTTGACAAAGGAGATAAACCATCCAGTGTAAAACAGACAGCATTTAAAACAAATGGTGCTGGTTCAACTGGAGGTCAGCATGTAGAAGAGTGCAAATTGATCCATTTTTATCTTCTTGAACAAAGCTCAAGTCCACCTAGATCAAAGAATTCCACACAAAACCAGATACTCTTAAAGTAATAGAAGAGAAGATGGGGAAGAGATTCTAACAAATGGGCACAGGGGAAATTTTCCCAAATAGAACACCAATCTTATATCTGATAAAAGGCCAATATACAATATGTAAAAAAAAATTCAAGAAGGGAGATTCCAGAGAATAAAATAATCCTATTAAAAATGGGGTGCAGAACTAAACAAAAAATTCTCCATTGAGGAATACAGAATGGCTATGAAGCACCTAAAGAAATGTTCAACATCCTTAGTCATCAGGGAAATGCAAATCACAATAACTGTGGTATTCCACCTCACACTAGTCAGAATGTTCAAAAACTCTCATGATGCTGGTGAGGATGTGGAAAAAGAGGAATATTCTTCCATTGTTGGTGGGATTGCAAGCTGGCACAAGCACTCTGGAAATCAGTCTGGAGGTTCCTCAGAATATTGAACATTGCACTACCTGAGGATCCAGCTCTACCTCTACTGGGCATATACCCAAAAGATGCTCCAATATATAACCAGGGCACATGCTCCACTATGTTCATAACAGCCTTATTTATAATAGCTAGAAACTGGAAATACCCAAGATGCTCTTCAACAGAAAAAATAGATATAGAAAATATGGTATATTTACACAATGCACTCAACTATTAAAAACAATGACTTCATGAAATTTTTAGGCCAATGGATAGAACTTGAAAATATCATATGAGCAAGGTAACCCAACCACAAATGAACACAAATGGTATGTACTCACTGATAAGTGGATATTAGCCCAAAAGGTTGGATTACCCAAGATACCACTGACTACATTAAACTCAAGAAGAATGAAGACCAAAGTGTGGATGCTTCAGACCTTCTTAGAAGTAGGAACAAAAATATTCACAGAAGAATATATGAGAAAAAAGTATGGAGCAAAAATTGTAAGGCCACATAGAAACTGCCCCACATGGGGATGCATTCCATCTATAGCCACCAAACCCAGACAGTATTGTGGATGCCAAGAAGTGCATGCTGTCAGGAACCAGATATTGCTGTCTGCTGAGAGGTTCTCCCAGAGCCTTACAAATACAGAAATTGATGCTTGTAGCCAACCATTGAACTGAGAACAAGGTCCCCAATGGAGGAGTTAGAGAAAGGGCTGAAGTAGCTGAATGGATTAGTAAACACATAGAGAAAAACTCTATTCAACCAACCAGGCCACCATCTCAAGAGAACACATGGGTGGACCTCTGGCTCCAACCACAAATGTAGCAGATGATGGCCTTGTTGGGCATCAGTGGGAGGAGAGGCCCTTGGTCCTGTTAAGGGTAGATGCTCCATTTTAGGAGATGTGGGGATGTGGAAGGTATTGGGTTTGTGATGCAGCATCCTCATAGAAGCAGTGGAAGGTATGTGTGATACCTGATATCTGGAGGGGAAACTGGGAAATGAGATATCATTTGTAATGTAAATAAAAATTCTATTAAAAATATCCAATAAAAATTCTATATAAAAGTAAAGACTGCTTTAGATATTTTCTTAAGGTAATGAAAAACGAACTAATTAACTAGAACTTTGCAAAAGTCTCATAATCCCTTCACAGCGTTTTTCCAATTACAAACTGTTTTAACATTATCAAATAGTAATTGAACCTCCTTTTAAGATCTAAATGGGTACTTTTCTCTCTGCTCTCTTTAAATACTTAACTCCTGCTTAATCCTCACAAGCACTTTGAGAAGAAAGTTATTATTTTCACTTCATATGATCATTAAAGTTTTCCTAGAGGCTCTGATAGTAGGGCATAGAACAATAATTTGAAATGAGAAATTTAGATTCCCCATCATTTTCTCCTCCCTGATTTTGAAGGAGCACTATTGCATCCTAAAACATTAGCCTAAAAGTTTGCTGTTTGTTTTAAATATTTACCTCCTTTTAAATTACCTAAGCCTTATGCTTATAACTTGCCAAGGTCTATCCATGGCTTGGAGAAGTAGTCCTGAGGACAGTATGTTTAGGAGAGGCAAAACAACACCTTGAAGTTAAATTGTGAGTACAAGCTGATAAGCTGTGTTCTGCTCCAGACAGCTTTGTGAAGATGACCAGATATCTCAGTTCTCTCAGACCAAAGCATAGTCTTTTATTTGATTGTCAATGCATATCAATTCAATGGTCCATCTCAGGTTCCCTTTTGATTTGATTATCCTACCAATCTTATTATCCCACCAATCATATATATATTTTTCTTAACATTGGATATGAATTTAGAGATCTGCTTGCCTTTGTAAGCACAGTAATAAAATAGCTGGGTCAGATTTGACTCTGAGATCACAACTCCCACCACACCTGAGCCTAAATTTGCTCTGTGCCAGGATGACTTTGAACTTGGAATCTGCCTGCTTTTGTATCTTTTTTGACAAGTTGGCTCATGATACAACTGCCTCTATTCTTTTTAGGTTCATGAAGCACCTCATATAACTCACATTTCATCCCTATATTTTGCACAGTTGAGAAATTATATATTGTTGAATTCATGTTTTCAGAGTTCTTTCCCACAGCCTAAAGGCTGTCCTGAAGGTCACAGCATTCTACAATTTTGCTGAAGAACACAGATACACCTTTGCTTCCCTGAGTTGTGATGCTTCTTATTATCATGGAGTCATTAACCTTGGTAGGAAAAACATTCTGTGATAAACTTGGGAAGGATAACATTTCCTGAAGTAATAAGATAAAGTAAATTACAGACATTATTGTACAAACAAGTCTTTTGCCTAGCAACTGTCAACACTCCTGGAGGTCAATACCCTGATAGTTCTGCTCCAGTAGTGGGAGAACATGTCACACTGTCCCTTCCATGACCATTCAGGACTACATAATAACTGACTTCTACCCATATGTATATCGAAGTCATTTCAGCAGCCTGCATACTCTGTCTCCACTCTTTCGTGTTACACTGTTTATCTTTTTGTTTGTTTGTTTGTTTGTTAGTATTTTGGTTTTTCAAGATAGCATTTCTCTTTTTCTCTTTATAGCTCTGGCTGTCCTAGAACTCATTCTGTATACCAGTCTGACCTAAGACTTAGCTTTCCTTCCCAACTGCTGGGATTAAAGGCATGCACCACCATGACTAGCCTGTTTTAAACTTCTAAATTAAATTAAAATGTACCACTGCAAAGTTATATAAAAATACATGATCACAAAACCAGTGAAATTTCACAAAGCAAATTTCCCTATGAGTAAGCATCCAAGAAGTTGAGCTTTTCTATCCCCTAAGAGACTCCTGGAAGAATTCTTTACAAACTCCCCCAAAGGTTTCCTCCGTTGTAATTCACTGTGCAAGAGATTGGTTTTGCCTGTTAGTGACATTCATGGGAAATGGAACTGGGGATTATGGACTTTTTATTTTATGACATCTTTAATTTACCAATGTGTAAGTCATTCACACTATTACAAAAAAAGTTAGTTTATTTTCTGAACTATTTAGTGTTTTATTATAGGAATGTGAATAAATTAAAAGTTTTATTGGAGGTTAATTAACATATTAGGAAATGCACATGTAATTTGTACATATGTGTGTATGTGATGTATTTATATGCTCCTTTGGGTATTACCTATGGTTTTTTTTGTTTTGTGTGTGTGTGTGTGTGTGCGCGCATGTGTGTGTGTGTTTGTGTATACCAGAGGTTGGTGTTGAATGTGTTTAATTTCTATGTACTTGGAAAAGGGTACTTATTAATTTGTTTTATTAGTTTTTACTTGAATATAATTTACTTTGGTCATATTCTTCCTATATTTGTCCTATTCTCTCCATACTCACTGATTCCTGTCTTCCTGACCAGTTTCACTGTTCCTTTTTTCTACTTTCAGCTTGATTTTCTTTGGTTATTTAATTTTATTCTTTTCTTGAGCCACTGATTTTAATTAGAATTGGTTATGTGAGTAGGGGGAGGAATTATTTCAAAAACACTGGGACCTAACCAGTTGGTACACCACTGACAAAAATGTTTTTTCCTTCTTTAGTAGCCAATAACTACATTTGCATTCTCAGGATGGGATGGGGCCCTGTGATTTATTCTCTCATTCATGACCATATACTCAGAGGACAAATCTTATGCAAATCTTATAGTATAAATCACAGAATCAGAGTTACATGTTATATACTGAATATATATATATATATATATCTATATCTATCTATATCTATCTATATATCTATAAATATATATATTTGCAGCACTCAACTTCTTCCTGTGGCTCTTGAATTCTTTTCCTTTCCTCTTCCACAATGTCTTCTGAGTCTTGAAGAGTGATATAGATGTATCATTCAAAAAATCAGCTACTCTCTCCACGTTTACCCAATTATGGATCTTTTAAGTGACCTTTACTCACTGTAAGAAGAGAGAGAGAGAGAGAGAGAGAGAGAGAGAGAGAGAGAGAGAGAGAGAGAGAGAGAGAGAGAGAGACTTTCCAATGAAAGCTTGCAGCTGCTTTGCTCATAGCATTAATGAAAACATTTGGAATGCAATCTAGCAAGAACATCACATATAATTAGCAAAATAATAGCAGTGACTGCAACACTGTGGTCTTTGACATTCCCAGACTTTTGAGCAGGGTTTCAGTACTAAGCATGAATGGCCTCCTATAAAGCCATCCTCAAATCAATCAAAAAGCAATTGTTAAACCCATAAAAACCAGACCATTATTATGCCAGTAGGCACATTTTCCTGGCTGTTCAGTCCTGTTACACGCAAGGTTCAATTCTGGGTAAATCTATTGATGCTAGTTAGCAGGGAGGAAGTTTGGTTGTCAGTTCTAGCTAAATTTCTGTATGTCCTGAAACCAAAGTGTATTGTGTTTTACCATTTAGCTATAATGGGTAGAAGCTAAGAGAAACAGTAAAGTCTATGTTATTTTGCTAGGTCCTTGAGACCTCCCTCACTAATAAATTTTAGTGAGATAATACCATGCCTGACACTGAGATTTTCATTTAAGAACCATGCCTTCTGGAGGAATTACTGTCCACCTACACAAGACACTGCTATTCAAACCCTTTATAAACAGTTACATATATTTAATATTTGAAAAGTAATGATATTTCATAAAGCTTCTCCATGCAATCTTAGTGTTTGTTTTCCCATCCCCTACTCTGCCTTATTCTCCTGCTGCAATCTCTGATTAAGCTGTTAATATCCAGTATCTATGTCCTAATTTTTCCTTTAACAAGTCCAAAGGTTCAGGTCTTATATCATGGTCCTTGATTCTTTGCAGTTGATTTTTATATAGTGAGAGATGAGGATCTAGTTTCATTTTCTACCTCTGAATGCCCAGTTTTTCTACACCATATTTTGTTTCTTTCTTTTTGTCTCTTCTCCCAAATGAAATTTTGGCGTTTTCATCAAAAACTAGTTTGCCAAGTAGCCATGGTTACATGACCTTCTGTTACTATCCTCTGTCCCATTGCATTGAGCTAAGTGTCTGTATTTGTTCCAGCACCAAAATGTTTTCACTACTATGTTACTAGAGTGTAACCTGAAATTACATAAGCTTTTTGCTTAAGATTGCCTTAAGATTAAGAGTCTTTTGTATCCATATGAATTTGAGGTTTTATTTTTTTTTCTTTTTTTTTTTTTTTTTTCGGGGCTGGGGACCGAACCCAGGACCTTGCGCTTCCTAGGTAAGCGCTCTACCACTGAGCCAAATCCCCAACCCGAATTTGAGGTTTTTAAATTAAAAAATGCCACTGGAATTTTGATTGGGATTGAATTAAATATGTATATCATTACAGTAGGATATTTATTTTCATGGTAGTGACCCAATGAGCAAAGGAGATTATATCCTAGCGTTTTCTTCATTTTTTTTTTCTCCAAATTTGGAGGGATGTCTTTCATGTTCTTCGTACAATTTATATCAAGTTATTTGTTCATTTGTTTGTTTATTTGTTTTGTGTGCTTTGATATTATGAATGGAATTATTTTTTTGATTTCTCTCTAAGTCTGTTGGTCATTGACATTTAGGAAGACTACTATTTTTATGTTAATCTTGCATTTTATTATATGGCTGCAAGTGGTTATTAGTTCTACAAGTTTTCTGCTAGAAACTTTACTGGCTCTAATGTTTACAATTATATCATCTGCAAATAGAGATAATTTGACTTCTTCAGTTTATAGCACTTTCATTTGCATCTTTTCTCTTACTGTTCTTGCTAAGTCTTCGAACTAAGAAAAGAGAAATTAGACATTTGTCTCTTGTTTATGGATTTATGAAATTCTTAAATTAATTCACTATTTAATGTTTGTTTTAGTGCTGCCACATATACTCTTTTTTACATTGAGAAATATTCTCTATACTCTGAGTTCTTCAAGATGTTGAATCAAATATTTTTATTCCATAATAATGACACTGAGGACTTTCTGTCCTCAAGGCCATTTTTGAAATTTACATTTGTTATTCTATATATACTGAAAAATATTGTATCTCTGGAATAATGCCAAATTTATTATATTGAACAATTTCTGTTAACATGTTCTTCAATTTAGTGTAAAATTACTTGAGAGAGAATTTTTGTGCTTGAATTTATCATAGAAATTGGTCCATAATATTCTTTTTGTTCAGTATTTTTCTTTTTGTGGAGTCACTGTAATTCTAACTTTATAAAAACAATTAATTATTCTCTTTCTTTGACGATCCTGGAAAATTTACTAGTAAAGACAGTTGAACCTGAACCTCATAGTTGGGAGAATTTTAGCTACTGCTTCAGTTGTATTGTTTGTTATAGATCTGTTGCATTGTTTATCTCATTTTGGTTTAATTTTTATAAAACGTGTAAATTTAGAAATTTATAATTTCATTTAGATTTTCCAACTTATTGGAGTATATGTTTTAAGACAATGAGTATTGGTGTTTTATTTTTCATGAGTTTCTGTCAGAATGGTTCTAATTTCATCCTGAATTTTATTAATTTTTCTCTCTCTTTTAGTTTTCTAAGGGTTTGCCAATAATATTTGTATTTCCAGAAACTCTTTGTTTCATTTGTTGTTTGGAGTTTTCTCATTTCCATTTTATTTTTTTCTCTCCTTACATTAGTATTTACTTTTCTGCCTACAGAACTGAGTTTGGTTTGCTCTTAAATCTGAAGTTTATCGCATCATTGTTTATTTGCAGTATCTCTGATTTCAAGAGGTATACATTTTCCTACTCAGACTACATTCATTGTATCACACACACTTAGTATATTGTATTTTCAGTTCATTCAAATCTGAGAATTTATAATTATTCCTCTTGAATTTTTCAAGGATTCTTTTATCATACAACAGTATGATATTTGGTCTTCATGAGTTTCTATGTGTATTAGGTTTTCTCTTGCTATTGATTTGATGTCTGTTTCATTGTGATTAGGCAGAATGCAAAGAATCATTTACATTTCCTATATTTTCTGAGGCTTGGTGTTTTAGTCAATGTTCTATTGCTAGAAAGAGACATATGGCAATGACAACTCTTTTAAAAGAAAACATTTAATTGGGGTGTGCTTAAATTCAGAGGTTTAACCTTATCACTATGGGGGCAAAACCATGATGCACACAGGCAGACATGGTGCTAGAGAGGGAGCAAATAGTTCTACAACTCAATTTGGCCTGCCTTGAGCATTGAAAATAAATCCTAAAGTCCAACCTAGTAACACGCTTCCCCCAACAAGGCCACACATCCTAATCGCTATCAAGTAGCACTATTCTCTAATAACCAAACCTTCCAATCTACGGGGGCTATGGGAGATAGGGCATTCTTATTCAGACCACCACATTCCACTCCCTCATTCCCATCGGTTTGTAGCCGTATTAGAATGCAAAAATAACTGTAGTCACTCAAACTTCAAAAGTTCTCATACTTTATAACTATCTCAACATTGGTTTAAAGACCAAAGTCTCTTCTGAGATTCATGGCAATCTTTTAATTGTAACAACCTATAAAATCAGAACTGAAAGGCAGATTACATACTTCCTTCATACAGTGGCACAGAAAATACACTAGCATTTCAAAGTAGAGGAAAGAAAACATAATGAGGAAATACTGGACCCAAGCAAGACCAAATACAAGATGGGTATATATATGAAACTATGTATCTCCACGCTACTGTCAAAGCATTCATCAGATTTCTAACTTTAAAATTTTTTTTGACTGCAACACACTTATCCCCATCAGTCAGGTTCCACTCCCTGTTAGTAGCTCTCCTTGGCAAGTTTCCTCCAACTCAATCATCTCTAACATCTTTGGGTCTCCAAGGCAATCCAGGGTTTACCTTTATGATTTTACATGGAGGGAAAATCCTTACACACACTGAGTCTCAACAGCTTTCCTTAGATGTGGAAACTTTCTACAACTGGTTTCTTGTATCTTTGAATCTAAAGCAAGAATCACGCGGCTGAATCTGCCAAGTTATGCTACTTACTTAAGCTAGAACATAGCCCCCTCATTCAAATACATTTTCAACAAATTTATGTCTTTAATGTTTTTGCCTTGTTTTGTTTCACATTTGTTTGTTTGTTTGCCTAAACTTGGTTGCCCAGAAACTGTACAAAAGACTGTCCTTGAATTCAGAGATCTGCCTGCCTCTGCCTCCAAAGTACTAGGATTAAAGGCATATGTCATGAAGCCTTACTCTTAGATTTTCTTTACTGCCTTTTCACAAGTTGGAAGCTTAGCTGCATGGAATCTTGCACTGAGGTCACCATTCTCCTTTTCCCCCTTACAATCAGATGTTCGTTCATATTTGTATCTCCCTGAGAAAAGAACTTAGTTCCATTACACGTCATGTCTTTTTCTTTTTTTTTTAATATTTATTTATTTATCATATATAAGTACACTGTAGCTGTCTTCAGACACACCAGAAGAGGCATCTGATCACGTTACAGATGGTTGTGAGCCACCATGTGGTTGCTGGGAATTGAACTCAGGACCTCTGGAAGAGCAGTCGGTGCTCTTAACCACTGAGCCATCTCTCCAGCCCCGTCTTTTTCTTCATAAAATATTCACTTTGTATTTTATGTTGCTCAACTTTCTCCTATTTATTATAGATATGCATAATACTACCAACTAATAACTCCAGGAACCAGGCAGTACTAGGCTCTGTTGAAATCTCCTCTGGCAACACCATTAGGACAGAACTCTTTAGTTTTTTCTCAAGCAGACTTTTCAGGCAAAAGAATTCATATTCTTTCCCAAAATATCACAAGAATGGTCTTTAGGTCACACATTAATATTTTTCTATCTGAAACTTCTTAAGCTTTGTCCCAAGAGTTCAAATTATCCTAAGTACTGTGATTTCCCATGCGCCCACCAGGATAGCCTTTTAAGCTTTACTTGAAGTCTCTAGTTGATTTTCTAATCCAAAGTTACAAAGTGTTTCATATTCTTCCAAACAAAGGCAAGGTCAGGTGTTCTATATTCTTCCATAGAAAAGCGTCACGGGAATACCACAATCCCTAGTATTAACTTTCTTCTTAGCTAGTACTCTATTGCTGTGAAGAGACAACATGACCACAAAAACTTCTATAAGAAAAGACATTTAGTTGGGGACATGCTTAGGGTCGAATGGCAGAAAGTATGAAGGGATATAAGTAGACATGGTGCTGGAGAGTTATCTAGATGGACAGTAACAGGAAGAAAAATGACACTGGGCCTGGCTTAAGCATTTGAAATCCCAAAGTGATCCCCAGTGATCCCCAGTGATACACTTCATTCAACAAAGCCACACCTGTGATGTAGTTCCACTCCCTGATGACCAAGCCTTCAAATATGTGATGCTATGGGAGGCTGTTCTTACTTAAATGGATGCACATGCTTTCTGTCCTGATATCTGACCTTTTTAAGACAAAATTTCATGGACTACCAAAAAAAAAGTCTCCAATATTTAGATGGAATGTTCTTTACATGTATGTTAACTCTATTTGATCTATGATTGCTTTTTATTCACATATTTCTCTCTACTTTGTCAGGAAGAACTATCAACTGGAGAGAATGATGTATTAAAATCATGCACTGCTATTGTACTAAGGTATATACATACTAATATTTTCCCTGTAAATCTTCTTGAGCTGGGCCCGTACAACTCAAAACATCCTAAGCACCACTGTCTTCCATGTACCTACTAAAACAACCCTTTAACCCCTGCTTAAAGTGTCCAGATGATTTTCTAGTCCAAATTTCCAAAGCATTCCATACTCTTCCAAATGAAAGCTGGGTCAGGTGTTCCATATTCTTCCAAAATCAACTTCACAGCAGGATCTCAGGCCCTGATACCGACTTCTGTCTTAATTAGTGCTGTATTGCTATGAAAGGACATCCTAACCTGTGATTTTACATTTAATGGTATTTATTTGATGACATTAGGGGCATCTGTTTGGGGGCAAGTTGTTTGTGTTTAGAATCATAATAGCCTCTTGACCAATTATTACCTTAAACAGTACATCTGGTGGTTTATTTTGTTGAAAGTGAGAACAGTGACACTTGTGTGTTTTGTAGGTCCATTTGTTTCAAATACCATTTTTTAAATCCATCTTTTTACCCTATGGAAGCATCTATAATTTGTGGACTAATATATTTTTTTTGAGTGGGGAATTGAGAACAGTAATATTTCAACTTTGTATAGAAGGATATACTATTTTTATGATTTTTATAATTGTTAGAGTTCTATTTTCCCTTGTTGTTTTATTATTATTTTAGCTTTATTATGCTTTCCAATGTCACTGTATATGGCTTTGTTTATCCTTCAGTTCACATTACTTCAGCTATCCTTTTCAGAACTGGTTTATAAATTATAAGTTTCTTTACATTATTTATCATGGTATTTCCTGAAACTATGATAGATATCATTATAGGTAGCATATTACGGGTTGACAATTACCTCTCAGAACATGAAATATGTTGTTAAAATTTTAGTTAAATAGTTTACCGTTATTGTAATCAGCCTGATTTCACATGTGACTTAGTGTTTCCCTCTTACTATTTTTAATCTACTTCATTTGTTTTATATATTTAATGTTTTAATTATAATATGATGAGTGGAAGTCCTTTTTTTTTGGTCTTGTGTGTCCGGTAAATGCTTCCTATATTTGGAATGGCATTTCTTTCCAAACTAGGGGGGTTTCTCATACGATTCTTTTGAAAATACTTTCATTGGCTTTAGGATGAGATCCTTCTTCTGTGTTGATTATCACCTTTTATACATCAGTTTCCAATGACAACTTCTCGTTTTTTTATTCCTTTATTCTTATTTGGGTTTCCAAGTTTATGCATCTTGTCATTAAGCCCAGACTTGTTGCCATCTCTTTATCTATTATTCTAATGACATTTTTTACAGAGAATTTATTGGACTTATGTTTTTAATTCTAGCTCTTCAGATGGGTCTTTCAGTATTTGTCTTTGTTGAAGTGCTCTTTCACATTGTTTATTTCCTTTTTCATTTCCTTCATCTGTTAGTTTTGTTGAAAGAAGTTTATTTTCTCTTTGATGTCTTTGAACATATTTAAAATACTTTTTAGTTCTATGTTTGGGGTTTTAATCTATCATTAGAATTAGTACTTTTTGGAGTTGTGCTGCCTTGATTTTTATGATTTCTTAATTAGCACATTCAAATTTGTAGTTTGGTGTTATTTCATTGCCCATTTTTATTTTGTGTCAGCTACATTTTTTGGTTAAGCTTTTGAAATATTAAAATAGAACTTTGAAATGGTAGAATTAAAGTGCAAAATTCAGGAAATATTTCTGCTAACCAAGGAATTAGAGTACCTGCTACTAAATTTATATTATTTCATGAGTAGATTATTAACTATAAAAACAGCCATGGCTTCTGAACATTATCACTACCTAATTATCATGCAAGACCAGTAATTCAAGAACCCCTCTGACTTTGATAACTGCTGAAGGATAACATCCAGGGATAGTATGCAGAATAGTGAGATTGTAGTTAGACAGGTTAAGATGAAGAGGGAACTATTGGAATAACATCAGCATTGACTCCTAAAAGAAAAAAAATTAGACCTATAAAGTACTGAGATGAAAAGTTGGGGATGGTGTTCGCATTTTCAGAATTTAGAAATCACAGGAGCAAGCTGCGGGGTGGCCTGGGGTGGGACTCTTCCAGTCTCCATCTCACTTAGAGCTGGGGCTGTTCAATAGGACTTGGAGAGAAAACCTGCCCACAGAGAGCTGGTTTGGCAGGAGCCCTCTTATTCTTAAGATCACAGGCTCACAGGCCCACAGGAGGGACAAGACTGAGTAAGAGACAACAAGACCAACTAACACCTGAGATACCTGGATGGTAATACGCAAGCATAAGAACCTAAGCAACAGAAACCAAGACTACTTGTCGTCAGCAGAAACCAGTTCTACCTCCACAGCAAATGTTGGACATCCCAACACAACAGAAAAGCAAGATTTGGATCTAAAACCACATCTCATGATGCTGATAGAGCACTTTAAGAAGTATATAAATAACTCCCTTAAAGAAATAGAGGACAACAGAAGTAAACAAATAGAAGCCCATAAAAAGAAACACAAAAAACAAACAAACAGGTGAAGGAATTGAATGAAACCATCCAGGATCTAACAATGAAAATATAAACAATAAAGGGAGGGAACCCAGGAGATAGAAAACCTAGGAAGGAGATCAGGACTCTTAGACGCAAGCATCACCAACAGAATACAAGAGATTGAAGAGAGAATCTCAGGGGTAGAAGATACCATGGAAAACATGGATACAATAGTCAACAAAATTGTAAAACACAAAAAGCTCCTAATGGAAAACATCCAGGAAATTCACAAGACAATGACAAGAACAAACCTAAGAATAATAGGTAAAGAAGAGGTCAAAGTTTCCCCACTTAAAGGGCCAGAAGGTATGTTGAATAAAATTATAGAAGAAAATTTCCCTAACCTAAAGAAAGAGATGCCCATGAACATAAAATAAACCTATAGAACTCCAAACAGATTGGACCAGAAAAGAAATTCTTCCCTTCCCATAACAGTCAAAACACCAAATGCACAAAAAATGAAAGAATATTAAAAGCAGTAAGGGAAAAATGTCAAATAACTATAAAGACAGACCTAAGAGAATTACACCAGACTTCTCAACAGAGACTATGAAAGCTAGAAGATCCTGGGCAGATATCATACAGACCCTAAGAGAATAGAAATGCCAGCACAGGGAACTATATCCAGTTTCAGTCACCATAGATGGAGAAACCAAGATACTCCATGACGAAACCAAATTTACACAATATCTTTCGACAAATCTATCCCTACAAAGGATAATAAATGAAAAACTCTAACACAAAGAGGGAGACTACACCCTAGAAATAGCAAGAAAGTAATTCATGCAACAACCCCAAAAGAAGATAACCACATAAACATAATTCTACCTCTAACAAGTAAAACAAGAAATAATCATTTTTCCTTAATATCTCTTAACATCAAGGGTCTTAATTCTCCAATAAAAAGATACAAACTAACCCAATGGATACATTTGCTTCATACAAGAAATGAACTTGAGTGACAAAGATATACACTACCTAAGATTAAAAGGAGCGGGGGAAGTTACAAGCAAATGGTCTCAAGAAACAAGCTGGAGTAGTTATTCTAATATCAAATAAAATCGACTTTCAAGCAAAAGTTATCAAAAAAGATAAGGCAGGATACTTGATGTTCATCAAAGGATAAAAGTACTAGGATGAACTCTCACTTCTGAACCTCTCTGCTCCAAATGCAAGGGCAGCCACAATCATAAGGGAAACTTTACTAAAGCTCAAACCATACATTGCACCACACACAATAATATTAGGAGATTTCAACACACCACTCTCATCAATAGACAGATCATGGAACAGAAACTAAACAGAGACACAGTGAAACTATAAGAATTTATTTACCAAGTGGTTCTAAAACAAAAGAATATACCTTCTTCTTAAGACCTCATGGTACTTTCTCCATAATTGACCATATTATTGGTCACAAAAAGGCCTTATAAGAAAAGATTGAAATAATCAATTGCATCCAATCAAATCACCATGGACTAAGGCTGGTCTTCAATAATGGGAAAAACTACAGAAAGTTCCCACACACATAGAAGCTGAACAGCCTGCTACTTAATGACCATTTGGTCAAGGGAGAAACAAATGAAGAAATTAAAGACTTTTTAGAATTTAAAGAAAAATGAAGGCAGAATATAACCAAACTTATGGGATACAATGAAAGCAGTGCTAAGAGTAAAACTCAGCTCAGAGTGCTTCACAAAAGGAACTGGAGAGAGAATATACTAGCAGCTTGACAGTACATCTGAAAGCTCTACAACAAAAATAAGCAAATTCACCTAAGAGAAGTAGACAGCAGAAAATAATCAAATTCAGAGCTGAAATCAATGAATTAGAAACAAAAAGAACCATACAAAGAATGAACAAAACCAGTAGATAGTTCTTTGAGAAAATTAATAAGAAAGATAAACCCTTAGCCAGCCTAACCAGAGGGCAGAGAGTAAGTATCCAAATTAACAAAATTAGAAATGAAAAGGGAAACATAATGACAGATACTGAGGACATTCAAAAAATTATCAGATCCCACTATAAAAACATATACTCAAAAAAAAAAACCCTGGAAAATCTAGATGAAATGGACAATTTTCTAGAGAGATACCAGGCAACAAAGTTAAATCAGGATCAGATAAACCATATAAACAATCCCATAACCCCTAAAGAAATAGAAGCAGTCATTAAAAGTCTCCCAACCAAAAAAAGCCCAGGACCAGATGGGTTTAGTGCAGAATTCTATCAGACCTTTATAGAAGACCTCATACCAATACTGTGCAAACTATTCCACAACATAGAAACAGATGGAGCACTACCCAATTCCTTCTATGAAGCCACAATTACACTTATACCTAAACCACACAAAGACCCAACAAAGAAAGAAAACTTCAGACCAATTTCCCTCATCAATGCCATAACAAGATTCTTGTAAACTGAATCCAAGAACACATCAAATCAATTATTCACCATGATCAAGTAGGCTTCATCCCAGGGATGCAAGGATGGTTTAATATATAGAAATCCACCAATGTAATCCATTATATAAATAAACTCAAGGGAAAAAAAACACATGAGCATTTCATTAGATTCTGAGAAAGCATTTGACAAAGTTCAAAGGCCCTTCATGATAAAAGTCTAGGAAATATCAGGTATTCAAGGTTCATACTAAGCACAGTGAAAGCAATATACAGGAAACAAGTAGCCAACATCAAACTGAATGGAGAGAAACTTGAAGCAATCCCACTAAAATCAGGGACTAGATAAGGTTGCCCATTCTCTTCTTTCATATTCAGTATAGTACTTGAAGTCATAGCCAGAGCAATTAGACAAGGAAAAGAGGTCAAAGGGATACAAATTGGAAAGGAAGAAGTCAAAATATCACTACTTGCAAATGATATGGTAGTATATTTAAGTGACTCCAAACATTCCACTGGAGATCTTCTAAACCTGATAAATAACCTCAGCAAAGTGGTTGGATATAAAATTATCTCAAACAAATCAATAGCCTTCCTCTACTCAAAGGGTACACAGACTGAGAAAGAAAATAGAGAAATGATGCCACAAATAGCCACAAATAATATAAAATACCTCAGTGTGATTCTTACCGAAAAAGTTATAAATCTGTATGACAACTTCATGTCTCTGAAGAAAGAAATCAAAGAAGATCTCAGAAGAAGAAAAGATCTCCCATGCTCATGAATTAGCAGTATTAATATTATAAAAATGAGCATCTTAACAAAAGAAATCCACAGATCCAATGCAATCCCCATCAAAATTCCCATGCAGTTCTTCATATAGTTAAAAAGAGCAATTTGCAAATTCACTTGGGAAAGCAAAAACCCAGGATAGCCTAAACTCTTCTCAACAATAAAGAACTTCTGGGGGGAATTACCATCCCTCATTTCAATCTGTATTACAGAGTAGTCATGATAAAAACTGCATGGTATTGGTACAGAGATAGGCAGGTAGGTCAATGGAATAGAATTGAAGTCCCAGACATGAACCCACACACCTATGGTCACTTGATCTTTGACAAAAGAGCTAAGACTATCCAATGGAAAAAAAGACAGTATTTTCAATAAATGATGCTATTACAACTAGAGGTCAGCATGTGGAATGATGCAAATTGATCCATTCTTATCTCCATGTACAATGCTCAAGTCCAAATGGGTCAAAGACCTCTGAATAAAACCAGATATACTGAAACTAGTAGAAGAGAACATGGAAAAGAGCCTAAAACACATAGGAGCAGGGGAAAGTTTCCTGAAGAGAACACACCAATGTCTTATGCTCTAACATCAAGAATTGACAAATGGGACCTCATAAAATTGCAAAGCTTCTGGAAGGCAAAGGGCACTGTCAATAGAACAACATGGCAACTAACAGATAGGGAAAGGTCTTTACCTATCCTACATCTGATAGAGGGCTAATATCTAATATATACAGAGAACTCAAGAGGCTATTCTCCAGAGAATCAAATAATCCTATTAAAATGGGGTACAGGGCTAAACAATGAATTCTCAACTGAGGAATAGTGAGTGGCTGAGAAGCACCTACAGAAATGTTCAACATCTTCTGTTATCATGGAAATGCAAATCAGAAGAATACTGAGATATCACCTCACACCAGTAAAAAATTGAACACAGTACTACCTGAGGACCCAGCCAACCCACTCCTGGGTATATACCTGAAGATGTTCCAACATATAACAAGAATACAGGCTCCACTGTGTTCATAGCAGCCTTATTTATAATAGCCAGAAGGTGGAACAATCCCAGATGTTCTTCAACAGTAGAGTGGATGAAGAAAAAGTGGTACATTTACACAATTGAGTACTCTTCAGCTAGTATAACAATGGCTACATGAAATTCTTAGGCAAATGGATGGAACTAGAAAATATTATCCAGAGTGAGGCAACGCAGTCACTAAAGAACACACATGGTATGCACTAAGTGATAAGTGGATATTAGCCCAAAAGTTTGGAATACCTAAGAAAAAATTCACAAAAGGTATGAAGTTCAAGAAGAAGGAAGGCCAAAATATGGATCCTTCATTCCTTTTTAGATGGGAGAACAAAATACTCACTGGACAAAATACATGGACTAAAAGTGGAGCAGTGAATGAAGAATGGGTAATCCAGAGACGGCCCTAAGTGTGGATCTGTCCCATGTTCAGCCACCACACCCAGCCAGAATTGTTGATGCCAGGAAGTGCTTGCTGACATGAGCCAGATATGGGCGTCCCCTAAGATGCTCTTCCAGAGTCCTACTGATACAGATGGGGATGGTTACAGCTAATTATTGGACTGAACAAGCGTACCCCAATGGAGGAATGAGAGAAAAGTCTGAAGGAGCTGAAGGGCCTTGGTATAACATTGTAGGAAGAAAAATGGTATCAACCAACCAGATCACACCAGTGCTCCCAGGATCTAAACCACCAAGAATGAGTACATGTGGAGGAACCCATGACTCCAGTCACATATGTAGTGGAGGATGGCCTCATCCAGCATCAATGGGAGGAAAAGCTCTTGATCCTGTGAAGGCTCATTTCCCCAATGTGGGGGAATACCATGTTGTTGTGGTGGAAATGGGTGGGGGTAATGGGTGGATTCTCGTGCAGGTGGAGGGGGTTTGGGATTATGAAAGGGGGATAACATTTAAAATGCAAATACATAAAATATCCAAAAAAATAAAACTGAAAAATATAAAAACAGTAGCAATAAATTAAAAAAAATGAAATCATCCGAGCTATGAAATGTTATAATGAAGAAAGAAAAGAGGAAAGAAATATCAGAACAAGAGGAAGAGACTTAGGAATAAACAGAGAAGTATAAGGGATATAGTTTTATGATATAGTATGAATTGCATTGCAGTAGAACAAGTTAAAAAACAGAGAGAAGTCCTAAATCCTTACTGAGCAATAGATATACAACAACAAAATTCATGAAACACAAATGAAAGAGTGGACATTTAATAATAGAGAATGGGGAATAAAGAAAAACTTTATGGAGTGATTGCTTGTACAGATGGTTTTAGTTGAAAGTCCTCTGATTCCTCTGGCTATACTGGGCCCTGTGTGGTGTAGTGGGGACAGGAGCTGAAAGGCATTGATCTCTGCAGCCTCATTTTATTTTGTGTCTCTGCCATGTGGGAAACAAGTGGTAGTACCACTATTTTGGGGAATATCCCTGTATTCCATCATGGCTTTTTTCATTCTTCAGGTTCTGTGTGTTTCTTTTTGTTTTGTTTTGACAGAGTTTTACCTCATGGCCCAGGCTGTTTGATCTCCTGTTGCTCTTTCCTCATCTTTATAAATGTTAGGATTATAGGAGTGTGCCACTATAGTCAGTCACATGTATTTTAAGTATATATTATTAAATGAGTTTTAACATATGTATATATTTATAAAATGATCATTATATTCAAGGTAATAAACATTTTACCATTCTTGAAATCTAGTGTACTCATTCAACTCTCATACCATGCCCTGTTCCATCTCCAAGCAATTTCTTAGCTAATTCTTAAGCTGCTTTATTTCACTATTATCTGCATTAAAAAAGAAGACATGAAAAGAAAAAAAGAGAGGAAAGGGAAGGGAAGGGAAGGAAGGGAAGGGAAGGGAAGGGAAGGGGAAGGGAAGGGAAGGGAAGGGAAGGGAAGGGAAAGGAAGGGAAGGCAATGATACATGAAATCATACAGCAGGCTCATTTCATACAAAGTGTATATTTTCTACACTAACTTTAAGATTCATTTAATGCAGACAATTTTACTTTTTTCTGTATATTACTTCAGTCTGTGGTTATATATAATTTATTTGTCAATTCAGGACTTAAGAATATTTGTTGGCTTTTATTAAAAACAAAAACTAAAAAATATATATGTAAAGTGCCTCGGAAGGACATTAAATTTATTTTATTTAAGGAAATGTTAGGATTTTTATAGAGGAACAGAACTGATATGATAAATATATGTATAAATATATAATATGCTATATATCTTATCTATTATAGCATATATTTAATTAAATATTAAGATAAATTATTAAAGTATCATATTTTAAAATAGTAGCAAGAGCTGAATTACCCCTGAGAGTCTGAGAACCCTGTAGTTGCTCAGTCCTTGAGGCTGGGTGCATCAGCAGTCAGAGAAGTCCTGCAGTGAATGTCTTTCACTGGAGAAGCCAAGAGCCTGGTCATTATTTAATTCATGAGGATGGGGGCTTTAGCAGTCCCAATCTGGTGCCAAAAGCCTGGAGGGTTCTTGGAGAGTCATTGGGCCTCAGTCAATGATGGAAGCCTGGAAATGCTGGTTCTGACAGCAGTGAAGTAATCACCACCAACAGCAGCCACAGGATAAATGGACTGAGCAGAGAGATGGAAGCCAAACGAGCAAAAAAACAACCAATCTCCTCCTGCTGTACACCTGCTTATCTGTGCTGCTCATGGAAGGCACTGCCCATAGCTGACGTGTGTCTACCCATATCATTAAGTCAATTGAGACAATTTGTCTGGTGAGGCTGACAACTCAGGTGATTCTAATTTTCAGTCGTTAATATTAACACAGCCATGAGTAAATACCTATGATAAAATAGGAAATGTATTAAAGTCATGTTTAAATCTTAAGAAACATACTTCTTCCCACTGTACTGCACATTAACATTGTGTAATTTTAGACATTATAGAGGTGAACAGAATTTATTTATTATCTAATTTTATAACTGAAAAATAGCTAGATTCCAAGATTTCTATGGGCTTGAGGTACAAAAGCAATTGCAATTCTAGAAATAAATTGTGAAAATTTGCTTATCACTAATAAGCACAGAGAGGTTTATGAAACAGGACCAGTGTCAGATAAATAAAAAAAACCTGGTATACTGGAATATATTCAGACTAAGAATAAAACTCTTAAGCAAAATTGAAGTTCATTAAAAATGAGCAATATAGTTAATTACAAAGCCTCATTCATTGTTGGAGAAATATTTGGGAAGCTTAGAACTACTCTGTATATTGCTTGTGGAAATACAGAAGAGTATTCAAGAGTCAAATTCATCAAGATGTACCCTCTAGCTAGATCTAGCTTTGTGTATATTCTTCAATGAAATTGATTAAAGAAAAGTCAATAATGTCTGCACCAAGGGAATAGAGGTTTTCAACTGCCTTATTGAAAGCCTTTCTGAGAAATGAAGTCTCAATGCAATCTCAATGGCCTGGGACACTGTTGGCTACTTTATTTCTTGAGGCTTCTTTGGCTTCATTTATGTTGATCTGCAAACCTTCTCACCTTTCTAATATGTTTTCAAGTGGTCACTAGATGCCAATCTGAACTGAACCTTTCTGCAGGCTTGGGATTTGGTGCTAGCTCCGGAAGAAAGCCAAAAGAAGTCTTTGATTGTGGGCCTTATCTCCCAACTCCTGTTTCTGATATGATTGGTAAGGCTTGTCAAGATTATGTTTATTCATTTTAAATTTTAACTGCTGGAGTTCTTTTTACCATGTATATCCAAAATATAGTTTTGGGTTCACGTAGGCAAACACAAGGGGAAACTCCTAATTATGTAACTTCCCAGACTGCCTGATTTATGTAGGCCTGGGATACTTCACCAAAGAGACACTTGAAAATGCCTTTTTACTTGGACTTTGTGCAATGAAGTAATTTATTCAGATTGCTTACCCAATTGAGTGCCTTTCCTGAGAAATGCCTGAAGAAAGCAGAGTGGCCTGGTCTGCATTCTCTTGTTCCCCTTGCTTCCCACTGTATTATTTTATTTGGTGTGTGCTGTTCTTTAGTTGATTCTGAAGGTCTTGTCTGAGTCTGTGGTTACACAGCAGCAAGGGTCAATGTTGATGTCTGTAGTCCATATTACCACTAGAGAATGTGGTGATGTCCCTAGTCAGCGCAGCAACTGGGGCCCTTGTAGATATCTAGGCCCTGTGCCTAACTGGACCAGCCTATCACTGGATAAAGCACACTGGAGAAATGGTCCCATCTCTCACCAATAGTAACATTTGATAGAGCCAGTCTTGTATCTTGCCAGACAGCAAAATAGACCTGGACTTGGAGCCAGCCCGAAGGACAGAGTGAGGGAAGCTGGCCTGCCACTCATCTGGCAGAAGGTGGTCAGGACAGGAACAAGAGTGGGGGATGCCCTACCCCCCCCACTTCACTGCCTAAAGCAGTTGGGAGGACTGACTCTGAAGCCTTGATACTAGGGGACCTAGCAGGGCCAGGCACTGTCATTGGCTGCAACTTCAAGAGGGAAGCTGACACCTGATCTGGGCAGCACAGTAGGCCTGGCTCTGAGAGTACACAGGTGAGCTGGTCCTGAGAGCAAGAGCACAGGAGAACTTACCCTGCCACATGGCCACTTGTCTGGCATAAAGTGGTAAGGTTTGAAGGGACAATGCTCCTTCCCCCATTTCTCTCTAGAAACCTGCAGTAGTTGGGATAGCTCCCCTTGGGTCATAAGAGCTGGAGAGCTATCCCTGCAACCTCCTTGACTGTAGCAGGCCCTGCACCTCACCTGGGCAACACAGGGCTGGCTGGCAAAGGTATAGGTGAGGTGAGCCAGCCCTGAGGGTGTGAGAGTGGGAGAACTGGCCCAGTCCCACACAATTTGCAGCACCTATGAGGGTGAACCCTGTACCTTGACTAGACAGCACTATGGAAACTTAGTGTGGGTGCACTTGATCCAGCCTGGAGGGCTTAGCTGGAGGAATAGGTTCCAGTCCTATCAATAAGAAAGAGCATGTGGGCTGACCAGTTCAGTTATCCCGACCCAGATCCATGGCTCTCAATTGGCTCAGCACCAAATCCAACTTTCCTTAAAAGGTCAAGATGTCTGAAAAGGCCAGTCCTGTGGTTCCAAAAATTGCAGGATCTACATGACACAGGGCAACAAAAGGATAGCTGGAAGAGTCCCAATGAGGATCCAATATTGATGGTGTCACAGAAACCAGAGATCTTAAACCAGACAAATGACTCGTTGCAATGAACATTTGCAAGTAAAGATGTGTCAACAGAGGGATACATTGTGGGACACACTGTGACATATTACAACTTACACAGTGAGATAAGATATTTTCTATGCTTTGTTTTTGTTGTTCTTGTGTGTTTGTTTGTGTGTTTGTATGTATGTTTTATTTGGGGAGAGGCTGCAATGACAAAGGGCAGATCTGAGATAATGGAGAGATGAGCACTACTGGGTGCATGATGTGAAACTCCATAAAGAATCAATAAAAAGTAAAAAAAAAGAGGAATATGAAATTAGAGCAGCCAGAGAGCATTTGCTTTACATGCTAAAACATATTTTAAGTGTTAACTTATCTATTCGACCATATATGTGTGAGTGAAGGCAAATACAAATGGGGTCAGAGGACCATTTTAGGGAATGATTTCTTGACTTCCTCCTTGTTGAGGCAGGGTCTTAGTTTTTTTCTCCCACTATGATGTATTCAAAATAGGTTATGATGCCTATTTTGCTCTAAGATTATAGATCCTTAAAAATTAATTTTCCTCTTCCAAATTTTGGGTCAATTCATGACAAATGAGCTGCAAGGTGACATGGGCATTAGCCTGCTTTACCAATGCTTTCATCACAGCTAGATTGGTGAATGGTCAACTGATATTTAAGTTTGAATAAAGAATGAGGAAAACTATTCTAGTAGCTGTATTCCATGTTGAAAGTATAGCTACAGTTTAAAAATTAGAAGTTTTTTTCTCTAAATCAGAAATAGAAGAATACACAATTACTTTCAAGTTTAACATAATCATTGGCTGAGCTTTGAAAAATGTCTTTAGTGGAGGTGTGTTGTTCTTGAATATACCAGTCACACTGCTCTAACAATGCAAGGTCTTGTCTAACAATGAGCAATTAGAAAATCAAATCAAGAAAACAATTCTGCTTACAGCATGCTAGAAGAATGCAAGAGAGATGTGGTTGTTTGAGTGATAATGGACCACATATGTTTGTATTTTAATACTTGGCCTTCAGTTGATGGAACTGTTTGTGATAATTTAGGAGGTGTGGCCTTATTGGAGGAGGTATGTCACTGGATGTGAACTTTGAGATTTCAAAAGACATATGTGATTCCCAGTGTCTCTCTCTGCCTTGTGGTTGGGAAATAAGAACTGTGCTCTTTGGTATTCCTTTGCTTTATCATTATGGCTCCTAACTCTCTGAAATCATGAACCAAATTAAACAGTTTCTTCTGGAAGTTGACTTGGTCAAATGTTTTATCACAGCAGTAGAAAAATAATTGAGATAGAAGTTGGTACAAGGCACAAGGTTATTGCTTTGACAGCCCTGATTATGTATTTCTTTGAAAGAATGTAGAAGACTTTGTGACTTTGGACTAGGAATGCAGTTAACTCTTTAAATATAGCTTAATGGGCCATTTTAGGAGAATCTTGGGAGACAATGCTGAGAATTGTGATGCAAATCATGGAGACTCAGGAAGGTGTTTCAGAGGGGATCAATATTAGCAACTGAGGTAATTATTATTCTGGGAAAAATATGACTTTTTTCTATGTTTGCCCAGATAATATCCCTGAGGCTAAATTGAAAATTAACACACTGATTTCTTTAGTGATGATTTCAAGACAATAGTTTAATATTGACTCTGTAGTATGATTACCAGCAATCACTTTTATTCAAGTCTATGATGAAAAAGAGAAAGCAAAGCAAAAAAAATTTTTAAAAATGTACATTTTGCAGAGGAAGTGTACCAGAATTTGTTTTGTCTTTATTATATATATATAATAAAAATATGTATATTTTATTATACTTAATTATTTTATTTATATATTCCAAATATTAATACCTTCCCAGTTTCCCCTCCCCGAGTGAGTTCTTCACCCTATTCCCCTCCCATTTACTTCTGAGATGGTGATCCCTCACATACCCACCCACCCTACTGCACCTGACCCCCACAAACACCCCCCTCCTTGGGGTACCAAGGTTCTACAGAATTAGGCATATCCTGTCCTACTGAGGCCAGACAAGGTAGTCCTCTGTTACATAAGTGCCTTAGACCATGGACCAGGCCATGTATACTTTTTGGTTGGTGGCTTAGTCTCTGGGAGCTCTGAGGGGTATGGGTTAGTTGATACTGTTGTTCTTCCTATGGGGTTGCAAACCCCTTCAACTCCTTCAATCCTTTTCCTAACTCTTCATAGGGGTCCCTGACTTCAGTCGAATGACTAGCTATCAATATTTACATCTGTCTAAGTTAGCTGCTGGTAGAGCCTCTCATTGGATAGCCACACTAAGTTCCTGTTTGCAAGTACAACATGGCACCAGTAATAGTGTCAGGGCTTAGTGCCTGTACATGGAGTGGATCCCAAGTTGGGCCAGTCACTGGGTGATCTTTCCTTCAGTCTCTGCTCCAGTTTTGTTCCTGCATTTCCTTTAGATAGGAACAATTTTGAGTTAAAAATTTTGAAGATGGGTGACTGGCTCCGTGCTTCAACTGGGGGTCATGTCTATCTACTGGAGGTGGTCTCTTCATGTTCCATCTTCCCACTGCTGGTATTTCAGCTAAAGTCATCACCATTGAGTCCTGAGAGCCTCTTACATCCCAAGTCTCTGGGATTTTCTAGAGATTTTTCCATCATCGACCTGTTGCTGTATATTTCCATTCATTCTCCACAAGGATATTTAATGTTATAGCCAAGGCTTGTGTCTAAAGGGATAAGATCAAGTCAAGGTCTGATATCCATTGGAATAAAAGGACAGCTGTTGTCAGAGAAGGATCTCACTCCCACTAAGCCTTGGATTAACGAAAAGTCTAGCAAACTTTCTGTTTTTGAAAATAAGGAATTAAAACTCTTGGAAATGTAGGTGGCTATGCTTAACCTTTAGCATTCAGCTGAGTTAGGAAGAGCTGTACCCACTGGGTAATAACTTTAGAGTCATGAAGGATATGAGATTAAAAAGAATTGTAGAAGCTTCCTCCACCATTATAAAGAAATGTGGAGGCCAGGAGGGGAAATCCCTACAAGGCCTTTATTGGTTTTTATGTAAAGCTGGGAAAGTGAAGCCTGACTTTTATTGGAGACTAAGTTGTTGGAAATTCCAGAGTCATGTGATACCTGCCAAAGAATTTCATATAGGGACTAGAACCAGTCCAAGAGAGAGAAGCATGTTCCTGACAGGATTAAAGAATGGAGGTATGAAGTATCTTTGGAGACTGCTGTATATCTTTCTTTCCCTAGTATATTTCCTTTCCTTTCTTTTGGAGTGGTAATATATACTCTGCGCCATTGTGTATTGGGAATATGTATTTTTCTTTTTCATTTATAGTAGGTTACAATGAAGAGATTGATCCGAGTCTCATAAAGAATGGTGAATACTTTCTCCCCAGTTAGTACAACTCTTTGGGAAGGATTAAGAGATATGGATTTTTTTGGGAAGGTATGTCACTGAGCGATAGGCTTCCAGATTTCAAAGGACCAGCAAAGGTCCCTGTCTCTTTCTCTGTCTTTTTGTTACTGATCAAGATGTGAGCTCTCAGCTATTCCTTCACTCTGGTATCATAGGCTGTGTCTAAAACCATAATCAAATTGAACACTTCTTTGATAAGTTGCCTTAGTCATAGTGAAAAGTGTGTGAAATCAAAATGGCTCATGGAAGAAAGCAGCAGAAAAGTATCTAAAATATCAGGAATAAATTTAAAATGCACAAGATATAAACATTACTATGTGACTAATTTAATTTTAAAAAGATCTAATAAGTATAAGAAAATTTCACACATTCAGGAACAAGGAAACTCATACTAGTGAGACACCAATATTCTGCACAGTGTGCTATGGAGTTAACACACCTTTGAATTTCAGATGTAATTTTGGAAAAAAAAACTTGAAGTGTAATTCTAACATTCATATAGAAAAGCAAAAGACTCAAAATAGCCAAAACAACTTGAAATAGAACAAAGTTGGAGGACTTACATTTCCCTATTTCAAAGCTTACTTACAAACTAGTGTAATCAAGACAGTGGGAGATGGCATAAGGATATACATATTCATCAATGGAACAGAATTGAAAGCCAAAAATATGCTCAATTGTTTTTTGATGAAGGTGCCAAGAAAACCTACGAGTAAAGAATCATCTTTTCACAAGAATGCTGGGGCAAGTGGGTATTTCAGGTAAAGACTGGAACTAGTTTCTACTTCATACCATTTTAAAATGTACGAATGGATCATGGACAAATGAGAGAATTAAAATTATAACATTGTTAGAAGAAAATATGGGTGTATATCTTCATGATTTCTTAGGCAATGAATTCTTAAGTTATGATACCAATAATTCAAGACACATAAGAAGCAAATGATGAAACATCATCACAATGAAAATAATGTACTTCGAATGCCACCATTAGTTATTAAAATGGCTTGCTGAGTGAAGAAACTTGTTCCTTAGACTGAGTACTGGGATAAATTCCTAGGCAACCACATAGTAGACGGAGAAAACTGCCTGTTCATATTGTCCTCTGACTTCAACATGTGCTGTGCCCCTCACTTAAAATAAATAAGTAAATAAATAAATAAATAAAATTTATATATAAGAATTGTATATATTTAAAGCTACCACCACCAAAAAAAGAAAAGAAAATGAAAAGTAGTGGCTCTGTACCCACTCCTACACAACCCAGAGAGCCCAAGTCCAAGATTTTCTGAAAAGCCCAGCATCACAGGAGAGGTCACAACATCTGCCCCAACACCCAGAGTTACTGGATCTCCCAGAATCTAGGAATGCAGGAACTTCCTACCCCTGAGCCAGTGGCTCGGGTTTCTTCTTGTTTGAAACTGCACCAGGAGCACACTTGGGTAGGATGTTGGCTCTGTACCCACTCTTACAAACCCCAGAGGGAGCCAACTTCGAGGTACACTGAAATGCCCAGGATCACAGGATCACAGGATCACAGGATCACAGGGAAGCTCGACTGTCAGAAGATGGGACATACCCAGGAGCACTGGTACTCTGACACACTAAGATCATGGTTGAGGCCACAAATCTTTCTCAACACCCAATGTAACTGAGACCCCCACAGGAACTAGGGAAATATAAACCCCTACTCAGCCACATTTAGAAATGGGTTCCTTTCAGTTTTCACCTGTGATCGGAGCAAACCCAGGGCTCTGGCTCCCCACCCCTGCAACACCCAAAGAAAACTTGACTCTCAGAAGCTCTAACACAACAGGATCTCAGGAGCTTGGTCACACCAGGATTTCAGGATTCCAGAGGCAGCTTGACTCCCAGGAGCTCTGACACACTTAGGATATCAGGATCCCAGGATCCCAGAATCACAGTATCACAGTAGCAGCTGGACTCTGAGGAGTTCTGGCATAACCAGGATCACAGGAGGGGCAGTCTCCAGTCAAAGACAGCAAGGACAAGTAGCACAAGAGATAACCAGATAGTGAGAGGCAGGCCCAAGAACATAAGCAACAAAAACCAAGACTACTTGACATCATCGGAAGCCAGTTCTCACACTAAAGCAAGTCCTAGTTATACTATCATACTGGAAAAGCAAGATTCAGATTTAAAATCACATCTTATTAAGTTTATAGAGGACTTTAGGAAGGACATAAATAACTACCTTAAAGAAATACAGGTAAACAGGTAGAAGAAAAAAAAAAAAAAGCAGCACAAAAATCCCTTAAAAAATTACAGGAAAACACAATCCAACAGGTGAAGGAATTGAGCAAAACCATCCAGGATATAAAAATGGAAATAAAAATAATAAAGAAATCACAAAGGGAGACAACACTGGATATAGAAAATCCAGGAGCATCACCAACAGAATACAAGAAATAGAAGGGAGAATCTCAGGGGCAGAAGATACCATAGAAGACATTGACACAACAGTCAAAGAAAATGTAAAATGCAAAAATCTCCTAATGTAAACATCCATGAAATGCAGGACACAACGAGAAGGCCAAACCTAAGAATAATAGATATAGAAGAAAGGGAAGATTCAAAAATTAAAGGGCCAGTAAATATCTTCAACAAAATTACAGAAGAAAACTTCCCTAACTGAAAAAAGATATGCTTATGAACAAACAAGAAGCCATAGAACTCCAAACAGTCTGAACCTGAAAAGAAACACATTCCATCACATAATAATCAAAACAACAAGTGTGTAAACAAATAAAGAATATTAAAAGCAGTAAGGAAAAAAAGGTCAAGTAACATATAAAGGCAGACCTATCAGAATTACACCAGATTTCTCAACATAGTCTCTAAAAGACAGAAGGTCCTGGGCCAGTGTGATACAGACCTTAAGAGAACACAAATGCCAGTCCAGGGTACTATACCCTGCAAAATTCTCAATTAATGTAGATGAAGAAACCAAGATGTTCTGTGACAAAACCAGATTTACACAATATCTTTCCACAAATCCAAGACTACAAAGAGTAGTAGATGGAAAACTCCAACACAAGGAGGGAAACTACACCTTAAAAAAAGCAAGAATGTAATCTTCTTTAAATAAACCAAAAAGAATAACTCTGCCACTAACAACAAAAATAAGAGGAAACAACAATGACTATTTCTTAATATCTTATAAAATCAATGGACTCAATTTCCCAATAAAAAAAAACATAGACTAACAGACTGGATACTTAAACAGGTACCAGAATTTTGCTGCATACAGAAAATACACCTCAGTGACAAAGACAGTAACTACCTCAGAGAAAAAAGATGGAATAAATTTTTCCAAGCAAATGATCCCAAGAAACAAGCAATTCTAATACTGAATAAAATTGACTTTCAACCAAAAGTTATCAAAAAAATACGGAAAAAGACTTCACACCATCAAAGGGAAAAATCTACCAAGATGAACTCTCAATTCTGAACATCTATGCTACAAATACAAGGGCACCCACATTCATAAGAAGAAACTTTACTAAAATTCAAATCACACATTGAGGCACACACAATATTAATGGGAGACTTCAACACCCTACTCTTATCAATAGAAGATCATGGAAACAGAAACTAACCAGAAATACAATGAAACTAACAGAAGTTATGAACCAAATGAATTTAATAGACATCTATAGAACATTTCATACTAAAACAAAAGAATGTACTTTCTTCTTAGCACCTCATTGTACCTTCTCCAAAACTGACCATATAATCACTCACAAAACAGGCCTCAACAGATACAAGAAGATAGAAATAATCCCATGCATTCTATCAGATCACCAATGATTAAGGTTGGTCTTCAATAAGAGCAGAAGCTCCAGAAATCACACTTACATATAGAAGCTGAACAAGGTTCTACTCAATGATAATTTGGTCAATAAGAAATGAAGAAAGAAATTAAAGACATTTTAGAATTTAGAGAAAAATGAAGGAATAACATACTTAATTTATGCGACAGGGTAAAAGCAGTGCTAAGAGGAAAACTCATAGCTCTGAGTGCCTCCAAAAAGAAACTGGAGAGAGAATCAACTAGCAGCTTGATAGCACATGTCAAAGCTCTAGAGCAAAAAGAAGGAAATACATCCAAGAGGAGTAGATGGCAGGAAATAGTCAAACTCAGGGTGGAAATCAACAAAATAGAAACAAAAAGAACTGTACAAAGAATCAACAAAACTAGGAGCTGGTTCTTTGAGAAAATCAACTAGATAAACCTTTACCCAAACTAACAAGAGGGCACAGAGACAGCATCCAAATTAACATAATCAGAAAGGAAAGGGAAACATAAGAACAAAAACTGGGGAAATTAAAAAAATCATCAAATCCTATACAAAAGCCTATATTCAACAAAACTGGAAAATCTGGAGATAATGTACAATTTTCTAGACAGATACCAGGTGCTAAAGTTTAATCAGGATCAGATAAACCATCCAAAGTGTATCACAACCTCTAAAGAAAAAGAAGCAGTTATTAAAAGTCTCCAAAAAATAAAAGTCCAGGACCAAATGGTTTTAGTGCAGAATTCTATAAGTAAGACCTTCAAAAAAGCCCTAATACCAATACTATGCAAACTATTCCACAAAAGAGAAACAGAAGAAACATTTCCAAATTGATTCTATGAAGCCACAATTATGCTTATACCTAAACCACAAAAAGACCAAAGAAAGAGAACGTCAGATCAAATTCCCATATGAATATTGATGCAAAATGCTTAATAAAAGCCTCACAAACTGAATTTAAATGATCATCCATCATGATCAAGTAGGCTCCGTACCAGAGATGCAGGAATGGTTCAGTATCCAGAAATCCATCAACATAATCCACTAAAAGAATCTCAAAAAAACACCCCACATGAACATCTCATTAGATGTTCAGAAAGCATTTGACAAAATTTAACATCCTTTCATGTTAAACATGTTGGAAAGAGCATGAATTTAAGGCTTATACCTAAACATAGTAAAAGCAATATACAATAAACCAGTAGCCAACATCAAGCTAAATGGAGAGAAACTTGAAGCAGTCCCATTAAAATCAGGAAATAGACAAGGCTGCCCACTCTCTCCCTGTGTAATCAATAGTATTCAAAGTCCTATCCAGAGCAATTACACAACAAAATGACATGAGATGGATACATATTGGAAAGAAAGAAGTCAAAATATCACTATTTGCAGATGATATGATACTATAGATACGTGACCCCAAAAATTTAAACAAAAAATTTCAACAGCTGATAAACAATTTAAGCAAAGTGGCTGAATAGAAAATTAACTCAAACAAATCAGTAGCCTTCCTCTATTCAAGGAATAAATAAACTGAGAAAGAAATTAAGGAAATGATCCCCATCCCAATTGTCACAAATAATTTAGAATACCTTGGTGTGACTCTAACAAAGCCAGTGAAAGATCTGTAAGACAAGAACTTCAGGTCTCTGAAGAAACAAATTGAATATCTCAGAAGATGGAAAGATCATCTATGCTCATGGATTGGCAGAATTAATATAGTAAAAATGGCTATTTTGCCAAAAGAAATCTACAGATTCAATGCATTCCCTATCAAAATATCAACTCAATTCATAGAGTGAGAAAGAGCAATTTGGAATTCATTTTTAATAACAAAATCCCAGGATAGTGAAAACTACCCTCAACAATAAAAGAACTTCTGGGGGAATCTCCATCCCTGACCTCAAGCTGTATTATAGAGCATAGTGATAAAAACTGCATGATATCTATACAGAGACAGGCAAGTAGATCAATGAAATAGAATTGAAGACCCAGAAATGAACTAACACACCTATAGTAGTAACTTGATCTTTGACAAAGGAGCTAAAACTTTCCAGTGGGAAAAAGTCAACACTTTCAACAAATGGTTCTGGTTCATGTGGAGGTCATCATGTAGTAGATTTCACATGTATCTATTCTTATTGCCTTGTTCAATGGTCAAGTCTAAGTGGATCATGGACATCCACATAAAACCAGATAGATACACTGAAACTAATAGAAGAGAAAGTTGGAATGAGCCTGGAACATATGGGCACATGGGAAAATTTCCTGAACAGAATGTCAATGGCTCATGTTCTAAGATTGAGGATCAACAAATGAGATCTTATAAAACTGCAAAAATTCTGTAAAGCAAAAGAAACTGCCAATAGGGCAAAATGGCAACCAACAGATTGGAAAAGATCTTTACCAATTCTACATCTGACAGAGAGCTAATATCCAATGTATACAAAGAATCAAGATGTTAGACTCTAGAGAACCAAATATCCCCATTAAAAAAATGAGGTACAGCGCTAAACAAAGAATTATAAACTAAGGAATATCAAATGGCCAAGAAGTACCTAAAAATGTTCAACATTCTTATATATCAGGGAAATGCAAATCTAACAACTGTGAGACTCTACCTCATATCAGTCAGAATAGCTAAGATCAAAAACTCAGGTGACAGCAGATGCTGGCGAGGATGTGGAAAAAGAGGAACACTCTTCCATTCTTGCTGGGATTGAAAGGTGGTACAACCACTCTGGTAATCAGTCTGGTGGTGCCTCAGAAAATTGGACATAGTACTACCTGAGCATCCAGCTATATCACTCCTGGGCATATATCCAAAAGAAGCTCCTGCATATAACAAAGATGTGCGCTTCACTATGTTCATAGCAGCCTTATTTATAATAGCCGGAACCCTGATGTCCTTCAGCAGAGGAATGGATACAGAAAATGTGGTACATTTACAAAATGGAGTACTACTTAGCTATTTAAAACAATAACTTCATGAAATTTTTAAGCAAATAGATGGAACTAGAAAACATCATCCTGAGTGAAGTAACCAATCACAAATGATCACATATGGTATGCACTAACCAATTAGTGGATATTAGTCCAAAAGCTCGGAATATCCAAGATACAATTCACAGACTACATGAAGTTCAGGAAGAGGGAAGACCAATGTGCAGATGCTTCTTAAATGGAGGAACAATGTACTAACAGTAGCAAATAAAGAGACAAAGTATGGAGCAGAGAGTGAAGGAAAAGTTCATTCAGAGACTGCCTGACCTGGAACTCCATCACATATACAGTACCGAAGCCAGACACTATTGCTGATGCTAAGAAGTGCATATGGACAGGAGTCTGATATAGCTGTCTCCTGTGAGGCTCTACCAGAGCCTGTCAAATACAGAGGCAGATGCTCACAGTCAATCGTTGGACTGAACACTGTGTGGCCAATGGAGGAGTTAGACAAAAGACTGAATGAGCTGAAGTGGTTTACAACCCTATAGGAAGAACAACAATATCAACCAGACCCCCTCCCCCACCAGAACTCCCAGGAACTAAACCACCAACCAAGCAGTACACATAGAGTGATCCATGCCTCCATGTCCATAGGTACCAGAGGAGAGCCTTGTCTGGCATCAATGGTAGGCAAGGCCCTTAGTCCTGTGAAGGCTTGATAACCCCAGTGAAGGAGAATGCCAGGGCAGGGAGATGTGAGGGAGTGGGTGGCACCCTCATAGAAACAGGGGTAGCGGGGATTAGATGGGGGTTTTCTGGAGGGTAGACCAGGAAATGGAATTACATTTGAAATGTAAATAAATAAAATATCCAATAGAAGAAAATAAAAAAATAAAATATAGTAGCGAGTATACCACAGTACAATATAGTGATTAAACATAATCAAGGGCCTACATTCAGTACCCAGAAAGCCAACTAAGACTGATGTGATTTGACTTTGAAACAAAACAATAACACATATTATTTATAAAAAGAATCAGATATTTATGTGAAAAAGAAAAAGGAAAATAGGTCACAAGAGGACACAAGACTTCACCTTCATCTATTCAATAAATTATAGCCTGATAACAACTGGTAGTACTCAGGTAACAACTATATTTGAGAAATTTAAAATTCATAATATTACTTAATGGGAAGGCAATTTTATTGCCTTTAAAATGTTAATTTACACATAGTATTACCTTCATGAGGTGCCTTGATTCCTTTCCCTTAAGTGCCATTCAGTGAGATCTCTGATGCTGTCTTCATGTCTGTCCATACTGGCTTTCCCCTTCAGCTATGTAGACTAGGGTTCCTCTCCCTGTGAACCAAGCAGCGATGTAAGCAGAAATCTTGTTTCTTTTTGTAATTTTCAAAAATGTGATGTGGACTAATACCTAGCTACAGCTTTGCTCCCTTTCTTTGCCTAGCCTGTGGAGCAAATCACCTTATTTTAGCATCTGATAAAACCCATTCTAGGTATAGTGACAAGGATTGGGCAGGGTTTGCACTGGCAGAGGGACATCTGCAGCTACAGTGAAGTGGATACTTTTGAATGTATGAGTCTTCTTCCTGCTCCTACTGACCACAGCACCAATGCGGTAGTCAACTTTGTTGTATGTATTACAACGGATCTAAAAGGTTGAAAATAAGAAAGGGTGGGAGCTGAGTTAAGTGTGATAAGAGGAAAAGCACCAACATTCACCATTCTCTAATCGCTGCTGAACAGATTGCTTCTATTTGCATCTGCCCTTAACAAATCTGAATCTCACATTTTTGGGGATAAAAATTACAAGTAACCTTCTTATCTTATGTTTTTAAAGTATTCCATGAAGCAGGGCATAGTGATACTCACTTCAATCTCAGCACTCGGGAGGGAGTTGCAGGCAGATTTCTGTAAGTCGAAGGCTAGCCTAACCTGGTCTGCATAATGAATTTCAGGACAGCCAGAACTACATAGTGAGTCCCTGCTTTGAAACAAACTCAAAACAATATGATATTATCTAATTTATAATGTATACTTTCTACATGTAATATTATATAGTATATATAAATAGATTATGTGTGTGTTCATTTTAACAGTCATTAAAATCAAGCCATTTGGAACTTTATCACTGAAAAGAATTTACTTTCTTCTTTTTTTGTGGAGTGCATAGCCTTGCAATCTCTCTTTTGCTACATTCATAACTACCCACATTTTGCTTTTTACATAATCTTCAAAGTATATAACAATAGGAAGATTGGAACCTAGATTCCATTCAGTGTATACTCTCCAAAAGTAACATACAGTTATGTATTATGGAATGTGCATGTAAACACAAACATACTCTATATGAGAAAACAATCAGCAGTTCTCTGCTATGTAGCTGATTTGCAGAAGAGGGTGGCTACTGGAATGCAGGCACTTTGTGAAGTGCAGATGATCAGTGGGATGCTTTACTCTCAGAACATTGAGGGAGGGGACCTGTTCCCTGAATTTAATGACAGGAGTTGGCTGAGTACTGTGTAGATACATAAATCAGACGAAAAATAGAATCAGAATAGGGCGTTTTTCCCCCAGGAGAATTTAAAACTATTTCGAGAAAAATAACAAATGTGAAAATAAATTATGCTAATCTATCCATTAATTTCTTAAATTCAGAGCCCATTAAAACGTGCCTCAAAGAAAGCTTGGAAAGACTGGTTCTACTCAATTAACTTTGAAATATTGGAAATCAATTAGTTACAGTAAATAGACCTGTTCTCATTATTTTCAGCAGCTAGCAATTAGCTGCATAAAGAGATGACTGTACCCATGGCTTTGCCTGCAAAGACACACTAGCACTGACAAGCAGTGCAGTGAATTCCTCTTCCCCAGTCTTCATCTCTTTCCCACCTACCACAATCAAGTTTTAATAGTTCGCTCACAATTTTAACCAGTGGCCTGTTGCTTTATGACAATTTCAATGCTAGATTACTAGATTTTCTTTCTTTCTTGGTATGGGCAATCAGAACAGAAGTTTTTCTGTGAACTTGGGGTGCCGAACATGGTAATCACAACAAAGTGCCAGTTCCTGTTTTCTAGTTCTTCAGACTGAATACAAGATAGAAAAAGGCTGTGTTCATCCGTTTCCCATTCTATCTCACTACTAAGGGTGCTTTGCTAAGGTGTTCCTTTCTGACTGCAGCCCACAGGACTTCTCTCATTAAACACAGCCTGTTTGGTGGGCAGAATCTGCTTACTCTTGCCTCTGATGTGCTGTTTGCAACTATAATTTTCAAGGTATTCATTTGCTCACCAGAGGGGAAAAAGATTAGAAAAAAAGCATAATCTGAATATTTTCTACACTATTACATTGACTCATTATGTCATTTCTAAGAAAGACAATATTGTGACTCATGAAGAAAGAAGGAAAAATGGAACATTTGACTTCTTTGTTGGTTTGATAAGTACATTTTATGGTGACATGAACTAATTGCATAGTAACCATGAAATAACATGCTTTATTTTCCTGTAATAATGTAGTAACTGCATAGTAACTTCTTAGAAAACAATAGTAATTATATGGTAATGTGATAATGATGCTGTTTATTTTTCTTAACTAATAATTGTGCATAGGCTGGAAAATACTCAATATCAGATCGAGTGTACACAATTCCTTGATTTTCTGACCCCTGCTTCCTCTTTTCTATTTCAAAAGCCCTACACTATCTGACAGTGGATCCTTTTCACAGAATCTTCTGCAAGCCTGATAGGCTATATAGGCACCTTTTGTGCCCTGTGATAAGGCTTACCACAGAATCACATTTTGAACTGCTGTTATGGGATTTATGTGAAGTAACTAGGAAATCAAAACTCAGAAAGTTGAAAGAAAAGTCAGAATGTTTCTATTGAAACTTGTGGAAAATGGACCGTGAAGAAACAAAAAGCCTTTTGGGAAGTTTCACATTGAGCTGAGCTAGGCTGGGAAGTCTGAAAGAGGCACACACTTCCCAGAGTGAATGTTTTCAAGAAGGTGTAGATAAGAACAGTCTAGGATGGATGATTTCCAAAATACACCATCTAAAAGAGAGGATAGGAGGAAAGAGAGTATACCTCCATGCCTTAACTTCTGTAGATGACCCTATGACTTCTAAAAACTCCAGTTCTCTTAAAAAACAAAAAGAGGAATGGAGGAACAAAATTCTCTCTCTCTCTCTCTCTCTCTCTCTCTCTTACACACACACACACAGAGAGAGAGAGAGAGAGAGAGAGAGAGAGAGAGAGAGAGGATGAAAGATTCACATAATAGATAATATGGCTAGGGAAACAAGACAGGAAGAGAGAGGGAGACATCAAGAGGTTGAAAGTGAGTAAGAACATGAAAAAGCATGGAGATGGGGAGAGAAAACAACAAAGACACAGAAAAGGAAGGCAGTTTAAGTCCTACATGAATGTGTATGTATATATGTTTGTATGAATAGATGTGGAACTAAATTCTGAAGATTTTCTGTCTATGGCCCTTCTGATTTTGGGACAACCTTGTTCTGCCTATTCTTGGAGAAGGACAAGGGCCAGAGGCAACTGTGTTCACCACCAAACTACAGCTCCTACTTCCAGCTCCACACCAGGAAATTAAACACAGCATCAGAACAGCATAGCTGTTTTTCTCTTAGGTTTAATTTAATCAAATACCACTGTAGCACTGACTTTTAAGATTTTCATGATTTATGCTGCTAACGAGTAAAGAATGAGAGCAAGATGGGGTATTCTCTGTAAAGGGAAAGGAGTGAAAAAAATCCACTATACAACCCCTAAAGATATATTTCACTTAGGAGACAGTTCAAGCAGAATGATCAACTTTAGCATGTGCTTCTGCTTAATGCAAAGGAAATGGAATTTTACAATGACTGGGTAACTGGGGAGAATTTTTTCCTCCAGTGGAGAACAAATTGAATGGAAAAGAAATGTTTCAAAGGTAGATAAAGTCACACTGTCATGTGACTGAATCAAAAGATAGGCATTTTTTTCAAAGAAGACAGGAAGGACATGAACAATTTCAGATATCTGGGTTCACTGAAGCCATTTGCACTTGGAGACACGGTCTGGAACTTCAGATTAGCCTCCCATGTATAGCCGAAGATGACCTTGAACTCCACTGCCTCTACCTTCTGGGTACTAGAATTATAGGCATTTATCACCATGCCAAATTACATTCTGAATTTTCTAAATCTTTTTTTGTATTGCCTTATGATAATATTAGCTGACTTAAGAGAATACTTTATAAGATACTCAGACAATGGTCAAGACCATAAGTCCCTCTAGCATACCACCTACTGAACTGTAAGAAGTTTGAGACAGAGATATGGTAATTGCATCCCTACATTTCTGTTTATCACCTCTGCATTCCTTTCTTTTGATATTACGATCAGTACTTAAAACTGATTTTCACTTGAACTGATATTAAAGCAAAACCCTTAGTTATTATACAAGAAACTGAAAGAAAATAGGGATGTGAATGAAAACTATCCAAGGACATTACTTGGTGTTAGCACAGTTCCTTTCCACCCAAAACCTGCAAAGTATTTTGAACTCCATGGCAAGGGAGCATAGTTTTCATGGACATATATGCCAAAGGTAGAGACCTATGTATACTGAAAACTGAGTTGTATGGGTGTCCTTATACTTAGTTCCACACAAAATGACAGGATTTGTAGATAGGACTTTCAAAGAGACAATTGTATTAATTACTTAACTCCCTGTTATTTCTGGCAAGCAGTGGCTAGTGGGAGCAGGGGGGGCGGGTGTCTTAGAGATAGAGAATACACATGGGGATATTCAGTCATATTGGCCCTCATTAGCTGCATTTCTCTAACAACTAGGAGTTATACTCATCTAGATTCTTACATTATTCTTCACCATTACACATGCAGTTATAATTTAGGTTCTGTCTTGAATGTGGCAACCACTCAGAATCTCTGCACCTTGGGGCTGAGAGTGAATACATGGAATTTTAAAGAGGCGGAAGTCCAGACATGCCTATGTGATAAATTAGGGTGGAAATTTGGAACCTACCTTCATGTGGAAGGAATGTGCAGGGTACAGATGTGAAGAAGCTGCCAGTTTGGTATCACCTGTTACACTCCATGGCTGTCCCCAAGCATCAAGAATCCCATTTAATTAATCTGTGATCAGACAAGTATGGGTAGTTCCTTCCTGGTTGGTTCTTGAATCTAGTGATTGGCAATGGTTAAGCAGTGAACTCCATTCCTTTTTGGTATACCTAAATATCCTTCATCATGCCTTTAGGAAATGGTACATTGATTTTATGATATTGATATCTTTTTCTTTGAAAGCTCAAATCACAGTTCCTTTTCTCTGCTTGTTCCTCTACTGCCAGATGGGCTCATTTCATTGGATGCATATGCATATAGTACTTCCTCCTATCTAACTGACTGTATCTGAACTGTGATGTTTACTTTTTAGTGGGGTAAACACTTTTTTTCCATGAAAGTCAATTTCCTTCAGAATTGCTTTTCCACTCTCCCAAGCAGTCTCTACGCCATCTGCCTGGACGGTTCTTTTTTAACAGTGTTGCAGTCCTGCCGTTTGGTTTTGCCTCATATTTCAGTTTTTTTTCATTTTCCAGTAATTTTGTTACTTGATACATTTGCTGGCACCCCAGCTAACTATGCTCGTGCATTCCTTTATGCCTTCTAAAACTGTAAATGCAATCCAACACATGGCTGTCAGAGGAGTCCAGGAAGTCGGATGCTGAAAATCAGAGGTGTGGTGGGAGAGCTGAGTGTGCCTGGCAGATAACTTTACTTGATTAGCTAGATTTAAATAGTGTTGGAGGAATTTGCCAGGTGAAAATAAAAATCGTCAGTTCAGTTTAATTTCATGGTGAATCAAACAAGGAAATTAGATTCTGTTCCTCTGTCAGTTTGACATCCACAGAAGTGACAATTAAAGCTGATGAGAGAACTTATATTTATTCTGAGCTTCTTGATTTTCTGAAAGGGATGTAACTTTTATTTATCCCCTCATTGCAGAAGAATGTGGGAATTCAGTAGCATCAGGAAAGATTGCTAGAATGTTCCAGATATGGGCTGAACAGCTGCAGAAGTCTGAGGTAGAGAAGCCCAGACTCACATAAGCAGACTGAGAGGTATGTTGGAGAGTGAAAGGCCCTGAGCCTTTAGGTCAGAGGAGTTTAGAGCTGAAATGCAGATCATGGCACAGTGGTCACACCTCATACTTCAAGCAGATATGATTACATTAGTGTGAGTTAAGCTTGGAAGGTGAGGAATGAAAGTGACTCTGCTTTGAGCTAAGGTACCAAGGCCATTCCAAATGACTTTAATAAGCTCAGCCAAAGTCTTGAGGCATGTGAGAGATTCACATTTAAACACATGTGTACACACAGAAAGTCTTCTCCAACACTACCACAAACAGAAAGTATTTCAATGCTAAATTAGGGTTCAAAGGGTACAGAGAATTTAGCAGAACTGAAGCATGAAATGATCACATAGGAAGTTGCTTCTGTGATTTGTAGCAGGAGTTCTTGGCAAAAGGTGACTCAAAGAAAGGAGGAAATCATCTCCTTCTGACTTTGATTCTAAAGAGAATTTCAGGGATTATCTTTGGATAGCACTGCCAGCATTGGGCAACTGTAGATAGAACAAGAGGCAAATAATAATTTAATTGAAAAGGAAGAGTCAAAATAGTATTTTCAAGCTCTTGATAATGTAGACATTTCCAAGGGACTCTATACATTTTGGCCTACAGATATAAACAGACATATATTCATATTTTCTAAATCTTTTCATGGACATGGGCTTTGGGTGATCTCTGTCTTCTCCTTTCTTCTTTTTACTTTCTCCATTTTTCTCCTTTCATTTATTCAACAGCTAAAGAATTATAACTCAAATTATATAAGCATTTTATAAAAATATTCACACTAGTTTTTCATTTGTTTCTCCTATACTAACATCATTTTTTGAATTTAGTTAGCATATGTCAACATGATAGAATTGTCAATGTATAAAAATATGAATTAATATGTTTAGAATCTAATATTTTAGAAACAGGAAACTTTCTTGGAGAGTTTATCAACTGAAAAAACCTTGAGTCAGGAAAACTTGGTAATTGGAACATAACATTACAGTTATTGGTAATTTAAAAAAAAAATTAGTTATTTAAGAATTTTGTATAGCATGTTTCAATCCTCTTAACTTTCTCCACTAACTTCTCCACAGATCCAACTTTCTATCCTCCTGTTTCTTTTATCCATCAAGTCAAATTTATAATATCTATATATTCCTAGATATGTGTTCCACTTCCATGTGTTCTACTTCAGTGTTCTACTTATCATTGACTATGCTTTCAAGGAACGCCAATGCTCCTGACAACTATCAATTGCCAAATATGGATCAGTTAGCTGTGTGATTACAAATCCACTTCTTTTCTCTGTACTGGGATCTGGTCTATGTGTTAATTACTTTACTATTTCTCCCTAGTATACAGAGAAACACTATGAAAAAGACTATTTTTTTTAAAGTTCATTGGAAACTTGATTAGAATTTTAGAAAGTGAATATATGACCATCAAGAAGGGGAGCATATGGGGGTTAGGGATTTAGCTCAGTGGTAGAGCGCTTGCCTAGGAAGCGCAAGGCCCTGGGTTCGGTCCCCAGCTCTGAAAAAAAAAAAAAAGAACCAAAAAAAAAAAAAAAAAAAAAAGAAAAGAAAGAAGAAGGGGAGCATAGCAGCATGCCAGCAGACATGGTTCTGGAGCAATAGCTGAGAATTTATATTTTATCTGTAAGTTGCAGACAAATAGATCAAGTTAACTGGAATGGCAAATGGCATGGGCTTTATACCTCTCAACACCTACTCTGAGTGATACACTTCCTCCATATCCTCAAATATATGAGCCTATGTTGACCATTCTCATTCAGACTACCATGGTGTGTGTGACGGTACATATTTTTAAACTTGACACAGACCTACACATATCAGAGGAGAATGAATCTTAATTGGGAAAAGTTCCCACAAGTTTTGTTTCTATGTAAATTTATAGGGTATCTGGGCAGTGCCAACCCTGGGCATTTGGTCCAGAGATGTTTATAAAGAAGTCTGTGTAAGCTGTGAACAGCAGAAAAGCTTCTTTCATGGCCTCTGCCTCACATCTTGCCTCAAGGTTTCTGCCTTGAGTTCCTGCTCTAACTTCTTTGAACATGGAGTACAGACTGTAAGATTAAATAAACTGTTACTTCTGACATTGTTTTTCTTTCAAGGTATTTTATTACAATGATAGAAACAAGATGCTCCAGCTTAGGCTTCCATAGGCCTTCTGTGTGAGGTAATAAATGCTGTGGGTTACCATGTGCACATGTCCTGTTATGTCTGAAAGTCACTGCTTTCTTATATTCATCTATCATCTTTTCCCCATTACATGCAAGCACTTCCCTCTTCTACAGTAATCCTTGAACCTTTAGGAGGAAGAAGTGTCATGATTTAGATGTTCCATTTACAGCTAAGCACTACAATCTCTTATTCTATGAACCTTGGCCTGTTGTGAATCTTGGTGTTAATCACCATTCTAGCACAAACAGAAGTTTCTCTAATGATTGACAAACACAGACACACACACACACATATACACACACAGAGACACAGACACAGACACAGACACAGACACACACACACACACACACACACACACACACACATGCATATATATTAAAATAAGCCACCAGGAGTCAGTTTAATACGATGTTCACATAGCATAACTTCCTGGTAATTTTGAATTTCTTTAATTTAGCATGACTGAAAGCGAGTTAAACTAAAATGGTAGAAAATTTCATCCAATTTTTAGGTAACGGTTTCAAATTTTCATAAAATAGTACCAAAACAGAATGTATCTTTATTATTTAGGGATAGTTCAAGAAATTTAGAGTAGAGAAAGGAAAATGAATTACTTTTAATATATTTGTTGCTGTGTGTGTGTGTGTGTGTGTGTGTGTTCATAGCATGTGCTGTGGTTTGTGTGAGGGAAGGTACTTACATTCAATAGAAAATAGAAGATATTATTCAATAGAATAATAGAAGCTGATTGAATCTCAGGTCTTTATGGGTGCAGAGCTCTTACCTCACCCAGCCATCTCCCCAGCTCCTCACCTTTCTTGGTAGAGAGCTAAATCAAAACATGGAAGTAATGCACATTGACTCAGATGTTTAGAATTCTCAATGATTTGTAATGCTTAAGCCATAATCCTAGTATAAATGGAACGCCCTCCTTTCCTAGGGTCCTTTTTATATAAAAAACTTGAACAGCTTCTTTTAAAATCTTTGTCAACATTTTGAAAATGAGGGACAATAGTGATAAACAACTTGAACTAGAAATGAGTTAGCAGCAGCACACAGCTTAGCAGCTGTGCGTAAATCCTCACATTTCTACCTCTTGTCTTTTATTGGGAGGCTAATTGGTGCTTGAATACATCAACTTAGTCTTACAGGCAAGATAAATTTTCCTAAGTGGAAAATTCAGCAATGTCTGAGAAGCCTGAAATAGCCTTCTCCCTTACAAGTCTTTCTCTTCAGTGTCTTCCTCATCTGTCACTGTGTTATGTAAAGTATGAGTTTGTTTGTGTCTACTTCTTTTCCTCCCACTTCATTTCTCTATTCTCTTTCTGCTAAAACTGCTTTCAGGCAGTTAAATCCTTACTCAAGTGTGCTGTGCCTTTCCATTTTATACTTGACAAATATTTAAAAATAAAATTTAATATACATTCTTCAGTTAGTATTTTGAAGGGTCTCTGAAAGAAAACACAAATATAAGACTATATGAGCTACGCCTGTAAATAATTACTTGCTTTACAATGCTAAAGTGCTTTTTTCTTCAACACTGCTGTGGCCCTACCTTGAGCTCCTTTCTGAAGATCAACTCTGGAAAAATATGATATAAATAGCATGTCTGTGGTTTATAAAATGTTTCAAACTATTATTCTAACTCTTCTTAAAAGAAATATATTATACTGCTAGCATATTAATTGCCAATTGAAGCATTCTCTAGCTCAACCGTAACACAGGGCCATGGTTCATTACCTGCAGACCCTCTTCTTGCCAAGCCAGAGGTTGTATGTGGATATTCCAAATGACTTCATAAAAACAGGAGCACATTCTGTTAAGCAGTGATTAATTCCTACAAGATCATGTGCTGCTGCCCTATAATTCTTCCATGATCGATAGCACACATGCCTACTTTGGTCAACTCAGCAAATGCCCAAGGGAAGCATCATGGACTTCTCTTTTCACAGGCATTTGTGGAAATTTTATTCACCTTGGGAAGAGACCTACAACTTGTAATGTGAAGGTGTTATAGGACTTGCCCATGAAGTTGCTCAGGAGAAATAAAGGACATTTCTTCTCCCTTAAATATATTAGATTATTTTTATGATGCTCACTTGATCATTATACCCATGAAAGCAGACCAGGACAGCTGCTCTTTCTGGGTTCTTCCATCCATGCTGAGAGAAATGGCAGTCCTTTTGATGTTTTTGAAATCCTTTATTCATTATACAAATGTCTCTTCTAAGGATACACATCAGTAGCCAGATCCATCTATAGCAGAGTACAAACAAGATACACTCAGAAACTTGGGAGGTTACAATGGCTATCAACATTTCTCGTCACTGCGTTCCACTTGTAAATGGGAATTCTATTGCCTCTGTGATGTCAGACTATATATTTTGATTAAAACGTTTCTTTATTGAATTTTTTATAGGCCCATTACTGGAGTCCCTGGGTATATATAAATATTTTTTCAGAACAGTGCAATTTAGCAATGAAGTGGGACTTGGCCTGGACTCATAAAATAGGAAATATTAAACTTAGTGGCTAAGAAGTGCACAACGTCCTAAACACAAGCAGGCCAAGCTATCCCTGGGGCCAGCTACTCTTGGAATGCTTAGGGAACAATATGAATAACTGAACATACAGCTCATACTGGCCAGATCTTTCTGTCTCTCTGTCTCTCTCTCCCTCTCTCTGTCTGTATCTTTCTCTCTCTCTCTCTCTCTCTCTCTCTCTCTCTCTCTCTCTCTCTCTCTCTCATATTTTGGTTTTATATTTGTTTGGTTGTGATTTATTTATTTATTTATTTATTTATTTATTTATTTAGAGACTGTAATACAGGCTGTCTTGGAACTTGCCCTGTAAAGCCTCAATTTAAATTAATGTGAATCCTCTATCGCTCTCTTACAAGTACTGGAATTACAACTGTGTATTATCATCGATGCAGAATTGGCCTGGGGTCATACACATTTATCATTGTTAGAGATCAGATATATTGTTGATCTCATAGAAAATGTGGCCAAGGAAAAGTCCTGATTTTGACAGAATTATGACAAGCATTTTCTGGATTTCTCATTGTAGATGGAAGGATAACTACTGGACTGTTATACCAAAAAAAAAAAAAAGAAGAAGAAAAATAATGTATTGAAAAGTCCTTTTATAAATAACAAATGTGGGCAATCAAAGGGAATGCTCTTATTTGAGGATGCAGACTACAAATTTTTTTTAAAGATTTGTTTATTAAAAAATAACAAAGACTTAAAATGATTGCTTTCCAAATTGAGCCTTTTCTTTCTAGGCTTTTATCTCACTTAGAACAAATTCTGGCCATGGTGAAAGTCATATAGCAGAAGTGCCTCACATATTCTGTTTGCCCATGCTGAGGGCTGAGTGGCCATGTCCTTTTTCTCTAGGCTTTAAACTGGGGAAAGTTGATCTAACCAACTGTGGTTGTAAATGAAAAATTACACGTAGATTATTGTAGAGGAAATCATTACTTTCTTCTTATTTTGGTTTTTAAGTTGTCTTGCATGATTTTAAAGATATAAAGGGCATTTCAGCCAAACAAGACTTAAAAATCTTAAGAGAATCTTCTCTGTTTTGCTTTAGAATTACTCTCTTTTCTGGTGTGTGTGTGTGTGTGTGTGTGTGTGTGTGTGTGTGTGTGTGTGTGTGTGTGTTAGTTTGTCAGGGATTAGATGAAACTATACAATTTTGGAAGAAAGCTATATACCATCTCAGATCATAAAATACTACTGTGCAATTATTGCAGTTTCTAATGTGCCTATTCAACATAAATCATGTTAATGTTTTGTGTTTCTCTCTTAAGAAAAGAACTGATGTGTGAACCACCCAACATACTACATTCACACACAGAGAATCACACATAATTCTAACTAGTGTACACAATCAATGACCTCTGACTAGTTAGGTCATAGTGTCATAGTGTACTTGAGAAACAATTTTCACTAATGACCAATTCTTTCATATGTTAAAAGATTAAAAGAATCTCAGTCCAGTGTTTTCTATGGCTAATGTAAACTAAAAACTAATTTAGAAGATGCTTTAGAAATTTAATACAATTGTATATTGACTTAGCAAAACATACATTTCCAGAAAGATTCAGGATATAATTTTAAAAGTCAAACATTTTAATTAATGTTTACTATACTTTTAATTATGTATAAGGTGTTGAGACAAAAACTAGAATGATATGTAGTCCTTCCTTTAAGTTGCTTATTGTGGAGAGAGAGGAACACAGATTTTTGGTTATTGTATTTACACTGAGATTAATTCACATGTGATTACAAGAACATCAATTATCTTCCTTTGTTTCAATTGATTACATGCAGGGATATGGATCAGTGATGTCAAGGATCAGTGATGTCAAGACTGAGAAATAATATAAACAGTTTAAGACAGAAAGCATAGCTGAAGAGAAATTAAAGCTGGTGATAGATGAGCAGAGTGCCAGTAGCACTTGAAAGTGTTTAGGGTCTTATGTGAGTTGATAAAACCTATCATCATAGGTCCTTATGATGTTAGGGTGCATGCTAGTTTTATGATTGTTTTTATGTATACATTTCATACTTCACAAATCAAACACACAAATTTATTTGTATTAAATAAGATTGGCATGACTGTATTATAGTTAAGTAGCAAAATTTTCAAACTGGAAAGACAACAATAATTGCTATATTTAGTTGACTAGAGTATTTGATAAAATGCACGTGTCTTTTTCAGGTCATGTCACTCTTTGTTCATGGTAAGTGATTAGACATGCCTGAATTCTGACTCACAATAGAATCTAGCACATTTCAAGAAAAAAAAAAGCAGTTTTACGACGTGGCTTACTCAATCATTTTTAGACCCTTTTCTCGGGTGCAGTAAGCTTAGAATATTTTCTATTATTTTTATTACACAGCCTAGAAGAATAACTAGCATTGTCCTCACCTTTTGAGAGAGTCCAAAGTTTTGGATGCCTGAATTTCAATGGTCACATTTGTTTCATTTCTTCGCTGAGTACTTTGTGACCTATTTAACAATATTTGGGTGCCTGTTAGATAATTGATCTAATACAATATATAATATATTATTATAATTATATAATCATAAATAATCTATAATATATAAATTTATACATAATAGATATTAAATATTATATATAAATATACATAATAGATATTACATATTATATATAAAATTTATTATCTAGCAATATGCATATATATTACATATATAAGAACTTCAGTTTTTTTCTTAAGAGAGAAACACAAATGTGAACATCAAATACCTATAGAAAACACTCTAAAAACTGAAATGATTTCAAAGTAGTATTTTATGGTCTGATGTGGTATCTAATCCTTTGAGAGTCTTGACTTTGAATACTGAAGTGTTAATGTTCACCAAGCATATTCACCTGAGTTTTCACTGCTATGAATTAGTTGTGTAGTCTTGTTTCAGAATTTCCTATTTTTTATCTAAACCCTATGCCTGTGTGTGTATAATGCAGAATTATATATGTACATATAATTACAAAAATTATAACATCTACTATCTACCAGGTTTTCAAATTATATACACATATATGCAAATGACATGACATATACCATATATCATATATAGTTGATAGGTAGATAGATACATAGATAAGAGATGAATAGTATAGAGGATTAAACAGATATGAAACAGGATATATTTCACCTTCAAGCCTAGTTCTGGAACACATCCTTTGTAATTATAAAAGGACAAGATTAGTATAGATTCGAGTATACTGGGGCCATTTGCAACCTACAAAGCAAACATGGCTCACACATTTTTGTGCTGTTCCAGCATGCTGAGATTCGGGACCCTGTATGCTCCTAGTATCTCCAACTCTGAGACCACCTTTAACCACACAGGCTGTACTGTAGCCTAGATTCATTAGTATCCAAACTCCCAGCACATCCACATCATCTCCACTCTATGAGGCATAGCTGAAGGAGCACAACTTGCTCATCAGTGCGAGTAAGTACAGCCACCTACCACATTAAATGAATTAGTTGCTTCCAACAGAATTAGAATCTTCCTCAACTTCTCAATTCAGAATCAGCACTGAGTACGTGTAGAATTTACTAGACAGCTCCTTGAACCTTACTCTGAAATCAACATGGGCAACAAGAACAACAAAACCAAAAAAAAAAAAAAAAAAACAAAAAAAAAAATGTAGAGAGCTACGACGTGCCGAACCTCAAAGATGGCGCTGGTTTCTGCTTTCCACCCTCCCAACGGTGAGCTCTCCTTGCAGTAAACAAGTCCTTATTTGGCTATGTCTGCCTGGCCCGCTAGCTTCCGCATAGTGACAGCCTATCTACATGACCCACGTGGCTTGCTAGGACTGGCCAGTGCTAGCTATTTAAGTGTGGTGCAGGGCGTTCCCCGGGAAGGGAGAGAGAAGAGAGTCAGAAGAGAGAGAAAGAGAGAGAAAGAAGAGAGTCAGAGAGGGAGAGTCAAAAAGGGAGTCAGAGAAGAGAGAGAGTCAGAGAGAGAGAGAGAGAGAGACAGAGAGAGAGACAGAGAGAGAGAGAGAGAGAGAGAGAGAGAGAGAGAGAGAGACAGAGAGAGAGAGTCAGAGAGAGAGAGAGAGAGAGAGAGAGAGAGAGAGAGAGTGTCCAAAGAGAGAGGTCAGAAGATTGTATCAAGGTTCCTGAATAAAACTGCTTGAAGAAGATCTCCTGTGGTCGTGTCTTCCTTGCTGGTCGAGGTTGGGTGCGGCAAAAAAAAAAACCAAACCAAAACAAAAACAACAAAAACAACAACAACAAACCAAGCTTCCACTTAACTAAGGCAGCTTAGGTTGTCATGAGAGACAAGACCAACAAATGATGTCTACATAATGAGGTTTCTGTCCACATGACAAGGTTTCATTATAAAAAGAAAAGATACAAATATTATTTAAAAAAAAAACAATGTACTATGTTTTATACCTGCTCCATTAAAAAAAAAAAACATACAAGAAATTCCCCATGGCACATTTCAATTAAAAAACTATATAAAGAACAATGAGAAAGTATTGAAAACTGAAAGAGCAAAGCCAAACATCACACATATAAAGGAAATCCCATGATAATAGCTGTTGATTTCTCAATAGAAACTTTGAAAGCCAGAAGAGTTTTTAACAATGTATTCCAATTTATAAAGGACCACACTGCGAATTCCAAATACTGCACCTAGCAATAATATTTGCCACTGTTAAAAGGGAACAATGCTTTTCCTCTGACATAAATGGAATAAAATTCCTGTCTATCACACAAGTCATACTGAAGAGATAATTCAGAAAAGAATAAGAGTAGCGAGGAGGTTAACAAAAGAAAACAGATGAAGCTATAACTCCTGAAGTAAAACAGGAATAAGAATAAAAATGACCAAGAAAGAACAATAAAATCTACAGTGACAATTTAAACACACCTTCAAATAAGAACTTTACTTTTTAATTTTTTTTTACATTCCAGATTTTATTATTCCCCTCCCCGTCCACCCTCCAATGGTTCCATATCCCATACCTCCTCCTTTCCCTCCTCACTCTCTTCCCCCTCCCCTCCTCTCCAACAGTATGTCCCTACCCCCCTCTTACCAGACCTCTAAATTCTCTGGGACTTCCAGTTTGTTGAGGGTTAGGTACATCTTCTCTGAGGAAACCAGACCCGGCAGTCCTCTGCTATATATGTGTTGGGAGCTTCATATCAGCTAGTGTGTGCTGCCTGGTATGAGACCCAGTGTCTGAAAGATCTTGGTCCAGGTTAAATTGATACTGCTCTTCCGCCTACAGGTTGTCCTTCCTCCTCAGCTTCTTCCGTCTTTTTCCTAATTCAACCCACAGGGTTAGCAGCTTCTGTTCATTGATTGGGTGCAAATATCTACATCTGACTCTTTCAGCTGTTTGTTGGGTCTTTTTCAAGGTAGTTATGATAGGTCCTTATGATGTGGTGTGTTTGTGTGTGTGTGTGTGTGTGTGTGTGTGTGTGTGTGTGTGTGTGTGTGTGTGTGTGTGTGGTGTGTGTGTGTGTGTGTGTGTGTGTGTGTGTGTGTGTGTGTGTGTGTGTGTGTGTGTGCTCCGTAGCCTCAGTAATAGTGTCAGGCCTTGTGGCCTCCCCTTGAGCTGGATCCCAATTTGAGCCTGTTGCTGAACTTTGTTTTCCTCAAACTCTTCTCCATTTCCATATCTGTAGTTCTTTCAGAAAGGAACAATTATAGGTCAAAGTTTTGACTGTGGGATAGCAACCCCATCCCACACTTGATGCCCTATCTTTCTGCTGAAGATGGTCTCTACAAGTTCCCTCTCCGTGCTGTAGGGCATTTTCTCTATGGTCCCTCCCTTTGAGTCATGAAAGCAGAAGTAGAAACAATAAAGAACTTTATCAACAGCCTCAATTTTTCAATCAAAACACAGTCTAGCTGAATTCATTAAGAAACCATACCCTGTTGTAGGATATATGATCATACTGTGAACCCCAAGATTATTTTATTTACTGGAAAACCCATTTCTAGTTGAGGCATGGCTCAGCCCTGGTACACATTTTTTCATCCAAGTACTTTCTATTTACTCTAAACAGGAGTAAATAAAGGCAACCACAAGTCAAGAGGTGGAGCAAGCAACCTTGGGCAGGGACTGAACATAAGGAACAAACTACTAGGAGTAAGAGAAGTCAGGAGGATGGGTAGAGAGACACACAGGAAATAGAAGGGAGGAACAGTCAGTTTGAGGAGTTTTTCCAGATAGAATGGAGAAGGAAATATTTTTTGGGATATTAGCTACAGAGAAAAGTCAGCTGGGTGCCTTCTCTGCCTCTCTGAGCTAGTAAATATTCACCACAGTACCTACCTCTCAATATTTATTGGTAAAGTCAATGTTTCAGATTTGTTAAAAAACACCATCCATGTTTGCAAAAGAAACTCCTTATTTCTTCATGGAAAAAAAGATTTGACCAAGGGAAGCTAAGAAGAAAACTGGCATTATCTACTACCTAGTATATAGCATAATTGGCTTCAAACTACAACAAACTGGAAGTTACAGAGAAGGAAAGTTCATTCTTATAGGAGGACTATTAACCAAGAAAGCATTTCAACCATAAGAATATATGGACCAAATATTGTCCCAACAAATTTAATGAAAAACATACAGCTGTACTTCGAGACACAGAGTAATTACAACTCAATACTAATACTGTTGAGGTCCATGAGTTGTCCAACATACCACACAACCACCAGTAGCAGTCAGACAGGGATGGTTTGTAGAATATACAATGTAATACTGATCAGAGCAGACACAAAGTTCAGATTTGGGGAGCTGAAGCTATGACAATAATCATTTCTCAGGGCAAGCTTACGAAGGGGGAAAATCCCACAAAACTCCAAAAAGCTCATACATAGGTGCAGGAAGCACTCTCCAGTGGTCAGCCCTGACCCAAGCCACTTTAGACATAAACATTTTTATTGCCATTTAATTTGGTCATATATTAGGATTTATGGAATTCCTTAAGATTAAATAAACCTCAGAACAAGCACAATATAACAAGATATGTGATCAGCATGACTTTGCTCTGAGTCAAGTTATTTTTATGTGTCAATGACTGACAACAATATGGTGGTCATGGAATATGCTAGGGAACAGACCTTAACAGTACATGATTTCAATACCTCCTTCAATAGATAGATCATCTAAACAAACAAACAAACAAAAAGCAGGGTAGCATCAAAATTAAGTGACATTATTCACTAATCAGATTTAAAAGATCTATAAAATATTCTATACAACGACCAAAGAATATATATTAAATACCTTACAGAAGCTTCTCTAAAAATAGATTCTGTATTTAAACACAAAACAAATTCTAAAAATCTAAGAAATACTGAACTTTCCCCATGTGCTCTCAAGCTTAATTTCAACTGGAGATGAATATCTAGTAACTACACAAACTCATAAAATTGAACATTACGTTCTTGAAAAAATGAATGGGTCAAAGAAGAAATCAATTTCAAAAAATGTCTGAAGTTAACTTAAAAGTAAAATATAACACAAAAACATGTTGATGGAAAGTATTCTTACAAGGTTCTAAGTACCTACACTTAAAAAAAGAAAAAAACGACAAAAAGACAAATGTAGCACAAATATCTAACTTACTGAATCACCTCAAGAATTTATGAAACAAACCAAACACAAGACTCATAATTGGCAAGAAACAATAGGAAGTCTTTATGCAGCCTCATTTTGAGGTCCGGAGATCTATGTGGAAGAGGAGGTAGAATGATTGTAGGAGCCAGAGGTGGTAGAGGACCTCAAGGAAACAGTGTCTTCCTTGACTATAACGTCATTGATACAAATATGAACAGAGTCTATGACAGCATACACAAGAGTTGCTCTCAAGCTAGACAAAATCCAGACCTGGAAGAGGAAATGGGCATCCATTCCTCCATAAAACCTTTCTCAACTCTTAGCTGATACAAGCAGAAAAAAATTATTTTACCCAAAATTAATGTCATTGTGTATAACAAGCAAACTTTGTGGTAGGCCCCATGCTCAGGAAAAGTTGACCAACAAAAAGTGGACTCCATGTTTTTTTATGATGTTCCTAATATTTTGTTTAAGAGACAGCAAAAACATGAAGTTCGACAGGTAGGAAAGTAGGGGAGGATATGGGAAGAGTAATGAAGATGAAAGAGTATGATCACCATATTTTTAATTTATGAAATTCAAAAGAGTAAATAAAAACACAAAAAATCAAATTATTCCTATTTGACTGGGCTATGGCAGCTTCCTGCTTGTCTAAAAGTATCTGTAGATGGGACTAACCTCAATCAGTTGACTTCGACTCTGTAATTTGCATTAAACACTGTGAGCGACTCTCACGCATCCTGTTGGTTCTACTGGTTCTGTTTATCTGGAGAGTTGTATATCCCACTGGGCTTGTACAAGTCTCTCTTTGAAGCCTATAAAATGTGATGGCAGTCACATTCTTCAGAATAATCTGTATTTCTTTTGTGTCTGTTGTATTGCTTACCTGTTCATTTTTGGATCATTTAAGTTTAAGGCATCTCTTTCATTTCAATGTTTGAGCAAAGAATCTGCTGATCTTGTTTTCAATGATTCACCATTCTTTATGTTTTTCTTTGTTTCTGTTTTTTTAACTTTTCTTCTGAATTTGAATTTTCACCTCTAGAATCTTCTGATTATTTTTAATTTCTTTTAGTTCCTTCAACCCAAGGATTAAAATCAAATGAAGTCATTCATTTTCAAATATTAAAATATAGATATGGTAACTTTTTATATAGGTTCTCATTCTGTAGCCCAAGACGTCCTAGATGGCTGTGTCACTCAAGCAATCCTGGAGCTCACTGCTTGGATAAAAATCTTATTTTTTTCTCACTAGGTAAACATGTAACATTTCCAGGTTTGGTTACTTAATCTGGTTTAGACTGCTATCTGTTGATCTTTAATATAGAAAAACTAACAAATAGAAACAATGATAAATTTAGCCTTATCTCTTGTAGTAGTTTTGAGAATTTTTTAACAGAGACAGTTAGATAGAATAGGCAGTCTCTACAATAGGACCTCATGTCATGAGCTTTATGATAACTAAGGATGAAGCATCTTGAGATGTAGATATCATAACAGTTGTGAAAATAGACTAAATATTTCATATTCCATCTCTTTGACTTATTGATAATAAGAATATAGAAATTGTAATGAAATAAATTATTTATACACAGTTTAATATAATCCTAGATTGTTTTCTATGGATATATTTAAAGAGAAAAATAATTTTCACAATTTCTAGTTTGGTGTTGAATAAATTTTTATAGAGTGAGTAGAGACATTTGAAACATGGTTGTTTATGCTGTTAGCAGAAAGCTGTTCCTTTCATTACATTTTTAAAAATGTTTCCTAAAGAGGAGAAGATATGAGACTTTTATTAATACTTCACTGAGACAATAGAAAACAACAATTGGCACCAAAGCAATGGTAGGTAACTATTGAGAAGTTCTGTCCCTTGGCTCATGCAAGATCTACCTGAGCTTTAGTCTCAGGAGTTAAAGGTTTGTTATTTATCAACTCAACTGTGATTTTTACTTCAATAAATCAGCACTGTTCATTATTTTTTTACCTAAACTTATAATGCAATTAAGGAGGCCAGATCTACAACTACTGCACTCAGAGAGAACCATTGCTTTTTATTCTTGTGCTTGATATTTCATTTAAGTATTTTCTACAAAAACATTTGAAGTTTGTCAACATAATTTTGCAACATGTAGTAAAGTTCCAATTACAGAGGATCTCAGAAGAGTTTAGGGAGGGAAGACTATAATCAGAATTTAATGTATGAAATAATATACTTTCAATAAAAGAAAATTAGAAAAAGAAAGAAAAGTAAACTGCTAAAAAAGAAAACTACATGTTGCAAACTCTATGAGACAAAGAACCTGCAAACATGTCATTAAATTCTTTTTGTGTTGGGCATCTGTTGGAACACCATCCAGAAATGGAGTCCTGTGAAGAAAATTTTGAATGCTTGTGAGAACAGGCAAAGAAAACAAGACAGCAGGCTTGTGATCTCAGTTTCTTCAAAACATGAAGTTGTTCTTGGAGCGTGTTTTTATGTTCCTCCTAGCTGATAGGATTGACTTTACTTCAGATTAGTCATTATTACTTGATGTTGCATTCAATTACATGTATAAACTATCCTTTATATGTCTCTTGGGAAAAACATGTTTTTTCCATATGTGGCTTATACTTGTGATTGTAGATGGTTTGAACTCAGGAGAACTTTACTCTGGTGACCCTTCTCAAACCCCAGAGTATAAATTGTCTCAGACTCTGAATAAAGTTGGTGATTGCATGAAACTTAGTCTACCTCATTTATCAGCTCCATTCTCTGAGGTCACTCTGCCTCAAGAACAATGACAGTCATCAATTTCTGGTCAGGGAACCTTTCTTTAAGTGTGGTTTGCATCCCCAGTTAGACTGTATTAGGGAAAACTAACTTTTATTTGCAAATTGTTATTAATTGGAGCTAGCTTCTCATTAAGGATGGAGGCTTGTATCTACTTCTCAGATCCTGGACCCCATGTTGACAGACCCAAGCTGATGCTGTATATGCTGCCACAGTCTCTGTAAAGCCATATATGCAACAGTTCTCCTGTGCTTATAAGGCCTTGTTTCCTTGTTCTCCAAGTGCTCTAACACTCCTTTCAGTTTCCTATTACATAGAGCTCCCTAGCTTCAAGGGCAGGGATTATTTGACATTTTTTTAAGCACAGAGAGTTCTAAGGTCTTTCACATTCTACCCATTGTTTGATTGTGAGTCTCTATGTTTGTTCCAATCTATAGCAGGAAGACTCTTCTCTGATAATCACTTATCCATCAGTATATAAGAATGTCATTAGGGTAATGTTATTTCCTTCATTACATTAGCAGAACACCATTATTTGACATTACTCTCAGTCCTTGCCATTTCAAGCCTTAGATTATTGGCTGCCTGAACAGTGTTGGACATGGGTTCCATTTCATGGAGTGGGCATTAAATCTAATCAGGTCTTGAGTGGTTACTCCCACAAGCTTTGTACCACTATTATACTACAACTTATTTTTCAGGAAGGTCATAATTAGAAATGAAAGGGTTTGTAGCTGGATTTTTGGCTATCTTTCTCCTTTGGTAATATACAGAGTTGCTTCCAGTAGAAGGGACACTAACATGTAGGGGTGAAGGCTGTAGGTAGGCATCAGTTTGACTTCTCCATGTTAAATGAATTATGTAGTTTTTGTTTTCAGTAATGTGACCTTACCATAAGTTTGTTGAGCAACCAATAACTTGACAATAACTTCGGATGTTTCCATTTCAACTTTCAACTACAGGAGTTGTTAAAATTTTTAAGCATGATTCACCTTCAGAGAAACATATGGCCATAACAACTTGCTTAGATATAAACCAATTTCTAGGATTGAAAGCTTCGCTTCCTGGCAAGAGATATCTAGCTAGGACTCAAGTTGGGATTTTGTATACTCCATTAGTTGATGATTTCATTTAGACCACTTTTATACATGTAAAGATTTGGGGAATCTTCTCCTTATTAGGTTTACATACAACTCCTCAAGTGAACTTTAGGTTTTACTGTACCTGTCCACAGTAATTCTCTTGCTCATATCTTCCAACCCCATGACACTTTCAACTCATTGTTGTAGTCCCACTATCACATCAATCCATAACCATCGATTCTAATTTCTCATCCTAGTGAGTCCATTCCTCTCCCTTAGTCCTTACTTCTCTAACAACTTCTGTTGTTATATGGATTATATCCTTCTGTTCAAAGATTTAATAGCTAACAAACACTTATAGGTATAGACAATTTGTCTTTTGGGTCTGGGAAATCTCACTCTGGATAAGTTTTTCTGGATTCATTTATTTACCATCAGGGTTCATTTCATTTTTTTAATGGTGGGGTAATATTCCATTGTGTAAGTGTATCACATTATTGTTATTCATTCATCTGCTGCAGGATATCTAGGCTATTAAAAATTTATGCATATTATGAACAGAGTATCAATGAACATAGTTGAGCAAGGGTCTCTATAGTAGGTTGAAATGTACTTTGAATGTATTTCCAAGAGAGGTATAGGTAGACCAGAGGTAGGTAGATTCCCATCTTCCTAAGTAACTGTCAACTGATTTCCATAGTGGCTGTACACATTTGTAATCCCAACAGCAGTGGAAGAGTGTTCTCTTCCTCCTTAATTTCCTCTTTTCTTCCCTCAGTGTTGTTCTTCCTTTCACACATTATTCTACCCTATCCTTCAGTCATTAATGCCAATTACTCTCATATCCTGCCCATCTGTCATTAATGCAGGATGTACACACTGACTGTCTTCTATGTACTGCAGAGTAGTTCAAGTGAAAGAAGAGACTTTCAATCAGAGGTTTGCAGCTTCAGGTAATTCTTGTCTTTTAGAGCACATTTAGTAATATCTAGAGACAGATTTGCTTATTATGTGGTGAGTGTTCCTACCAGGCAGAGGTAGGAACAAAGGAGAGCACTTCTGATGGGAAAGCCCCCACCTAAAGGTTCAGGAATGTTGATGAGGTAAACCCATGGCCTGTATCACTTCTAGTTGTTTTTTCCTTTCAAATATACTTCTCTTTTATTTAAGTTCCATGGTGTAAACTATTTATGCATAACATATTTTTTATTTTTATTTATATTTTAAATGTTTTCCCCTTTCCTAGTTTCCTCTCCAGAAACACACTATACCGTCTCCCCTACCCCTGTTTCTATGAGGGTACCCCCTCCCCTACTCACAAATCCCTCCCACCTCCCCACCCTGAAATTCCTGTACATTGCTGCATCAAGCCTTGACAGGACCAAGGGACTCTCTTTCCATTGATGCTCAACAAGGCTACATATGGAACCATAAGTAAATTACTGTGTATTCCTGGGATGGTGGTTTACTCCCTGGGAACATTGGGAGATCTAGTTGGTTAATATTGCTTTTTCTTCTTATGGGGTTGCAAATCTTTTCAGCTTCTTCAGTCCTTTCTCTAACTCCTCCATTGGGAATCCCATTCTCAGTTCAACAGTTGCCTGCAAGTATCTGCCTTTGTATTTGTCAGGCTCTTACAGAGTCTCTTAGTAGACAGCTATATCAGGCTTCTGTCAATATGCACTTTGTGGTGTCCACAATATTGTCTGGGTTTGGTGTCTCTATATGGGATGTATCCCCCAAGTAACGCAATCTCTGGATCGACTTTTCTTCAGTCTCTGCTCCACACTTTGTCTCCATATTTCCTTTTGTGTGTATTTTTGTTCCTCCTTCTAAGAAGGACTGAAGCTTCCACACTGTAGTCTTGTTGCTTCTTTGGCTTCATGTGGTTTGTGAATTGTATCTTGGGTATTCTGAGATTTTGGGCTAATATCTATTTATCAGTGAGTGCACACCATCTGTGTAATTTTGTGACTGGGTTAGCTCAATCAGGATGATATTTTCTGGTTTAATCCATTTGCCTAAGAACTTCATGAAGTCATTGTTTTGAATAGCTGAGAAGTATTCCATTGTACAAATGTACCACAATTTCTGTATCCATTCCTCTATTGAAGAACATCTTGGTTCTTTGTAGTTTTTGGCTACTATAAATAAGGCTACTATGAACATAGTGGAGCATATGTCTTTGTTATACGTTGGAGCATCTTTTGGGTATATGACCAAGAGTGGTACAGCTGGGTTCTCAGGTACTATGTATGATTTTCTGAGGAACTGCCAGATGGATTTCCAGAGTGGTTGTACCAGCTTGCAATCAATAATGGAGGAGTGTTCCTCTTTTACTACATCCTTGCCAGCATCTACTATCATCTAAGTTTTTGATCTTAGCCATTCTGACTGGTGGGAGGTGGAATCTCAGATTTGTTTTTGATTTGCATCTTCCTGACAGCTAAGGATGTTGAACATTTCTTTTGGTGCTTCTCTGCCATTCAATATTTCTCAACTAAGAATTGTTTGTTTAGCTCTGTACTCCATTTTTAAACAGGGTTATTAAATTCTCTAGAATCTAACTTCTTAAGTTCTTTGTATATATTGGATATTAGCCTTGTTGATGGATGTAGAATTGGTAAAAAAAATCTTTTTCCAATCTGTTGATTATCATTTTGTCCAATTGATAGTGTCCCTTGCCTTACAGTAGCTTTGAATTTTATGAGGTTGTTGATTGTTGATCTTAGAGCATAAGCCATTGGTGTTCTGTTCAGGAAAATTTCCCCTGTGCCCATGTGTTCAAGGCTCTTTCCCACTTTCTCTTCCACTAGTTTCAGTAAATCTGGTTTTATGTGGAGGTTCTGGATCCACCTGGACTTGAGCTTTGTACAGGGTGATGAAAATGGATCAATTTGCATTGTTCTACAGGCTGACCTCCAGTTGAACCAGCACCATTTATTGAAAATGCTATCTTTTTCCAATGGATGGTTTTAGCTCTTACTTTATCAAAGTGCAAATGACCATAGGTAGATGGGTTCATTTCTGAGGCTGTAATTTTATTCCATTGATCTCCTTGCCAGTCTCTATACCAATACCACACAGGATTTTTTTTAACACTATTTCTCTGTAATACAACTTGAGGTCAGGGATAGTCATTCCCCCAGAAGTTCTTTTATTGTTGAGAATATTTTCCTTATCCTGGGTTTTTTGTTTTTCCAAATAAATTTGCAAATTGCTTTTAATGATTTTTTAAAGATTTATTTATTTATTATATATGAGTACACTGTAGTTGTCTTCAGACACACCAGAAGAGGGCATCAGATCTCATTACAGATGGTTGTGAGCCACCATATGGTTGCTGGGTTTTGAACTCAGGAACTCTGGAAGAGCAGTCAGTGCTCTTAACCACTGAGCCATCTCTCCAGCCCAATTTCTGTGAAATTGGAGATTTGATCAGGATTGCATTAAATATGTAAATTGCTTTTTTTTACTATAGTTTTACTATATTTTTTTAACTATATTAATTCTGCTAATCAATGAGGATCGATCTTTCTGTCTTCTGAGATCATCAATATCTTCAGAGACTTGAAGTTCTTGTCATACATGTCTTTTATACTTGCTTGGTTAGTGTCACACCAATTTATTTTATGTTATTTGTGAAGGGTGTCATTTCTCTACTTTCTTCCTCAGCCTGTTTATCCTTTGAGTAGAGAAAGGCTACTGATTTGTGTGAGATAATTTTATACCCAGGCACTTTGACGAAATTGTTTATCATGTTGAGAAGATCTCTGGTGAAATTTTTGTGATCTTGTAAGTATACTATATATTGTCTGCAAATAGTGGTATTTTGACTCCTACTTTTCCAATTGGTATGCTTTTGACCTCTTTTTCTTGCCTAATTGCTTTAGCTAGGACTTCAAGTACTATATTAAATAGGTAGGAAGAGCGTGGGCAGCTTTGTCTTGTCCAAGATTGTAGTGGGAATGTTTCAAGTTTCTTTCCATTTAGTTTGATGTTGGCTACTGGTTTGCTGTATATTGCTTTTACTGTGTTTAGGTATGGGTCGTAAATTCCTGATCTTTCCAAGTTTTTTATCATGAAGGCGTGCTGAATTTTGTTAAAGGCTTTTATAGCATCAAATGAGATGATCATGTGTTTTTTCTTTGAGTTTGTTTATATAGTGGATTATGTTGATGGATTTCCATATATGGAACCATCCCTGCATCCCTGGGATGAAGCCTACTTAATCGATCATAAGGGATGATTGTCTTGATGTTTTCCTTAATTCGGTTTGTGAGAATATCACTCTGCATTTTTGCATTGGTATTAATAAGGGTGGTTGATGTCACCTTTTCTTTCTTTCTTGGTTCTCTGTGTGGTTTAAGTATAAGCATAATTGTGGTTTCATAGAATGAATTGTGTAGTGTTTTTCTGTTTCTATTTTCTGGAACCTTATGGAGAGTGTTGGTATTAGGTCTTCTATGAATGTCTGATAGAATTCTCCACTAAACCCATCTGGTCCTGGGCTTTTTTTTTTTTTTTTTTTTTTTTGGTCAGGAGACTTTTAATGACTCCTTATATTTCTTTAGGGGTTAGGGGAATACTTAGATGGTTTACCTGATTCTGATTTAACTTTGGTACCTGTTATCTCTCTAGGAATTTGTCCATTTCCTCCAGATTTTCCAGTTTTGTTGAGTATAGTCTTTTGTGGTAGGATCTGGTGGTTTTTGAATTTCCTTAGTTTCTGTTGTTATGTCTCCCTTTTTCTCAAAGAACCAGCTCCTAGTTTTGTTGACTCTTTGTATAGTTCTTTTTATTTTTACTTGGTTGATTTCAGTCCTGAGTTTGATTATTTCCTGAAGTCTACTCTTCTTGGTTATATTTGCTTCTTTTTGTTCTAGAGCTTTCAGGTATGCTGTCAAGCTGCTAGTGTATGCTCTCTTCAGTATCTTTTTGGAGGCACTCAGAGCTATGAGTTTTCCTCTTATCACTCCTTCATTGTGTCCCATATATTTGGGTATGCTGTGCCTTAATTTTTATTAAATTCTAAAATGTCTTTAATTCCTTTACTTCTTCCTTAACCAAGTTATCCTTAAGTAGAGTGTTGTTCAGCTGCCGTGTGTATCTGGAATTTCTGTTGTTTTGGTTGTTATTGCAGACCGGTATTAATCCATGTTTATCTGATAGGACACATGGGATTATTTCTGTCTTATTGTATTCGTTAAGAACTGTTTATGACCGATTATATAGTCAGTTTTGGACAATGTTCCATGAGGTACTGAGAAGAAGCTACGTTCTTTTGTTTTAGAATGAAATACTAAATTGAAATCTATGTGGTTCATACATTCTGTTAATTTCACTGTATCTCTGTTTAGTTTCTGTTCCCATGATCTGTGCATTAATGAAAGTAGTATGTTGAAGTCTCCCACTCTTATTGTGTGAGGTGCAGTATGTGCTTTATGAATGTGGATGCCCTTGCATTTGGAGCATAGATATTTAGAATTGAGAGTCCATGTTGGTGGATTTTTCCTTTGATGAGTGTGAAGTGTCCTATCTTAACTTTTCTGATAACTTTTGGTTGAATGTCAATTTTATTTGATACTATATTGGCTACTCCAGCTTTTTTCTTGGAACATTTGCTTGAAAATTATTTCCCAGCCTTTTACTTTGAGGAAGTATCTTTCTTTGTCACTGATGTGCATTTCTAGTATGCAGGAAAATGCTGGGTCTGGTTTTATGTATGCAGTCTGTTAGTCCAGGTTTTATTGGAGAATTGAGTCCATTGATGTTGAAAGATTTAAGAGACCAATGATTTCTCTATTCTATAACTTATTTTTTGTGAGAGATGGAATTATGCTTCTTTGGCTATCTTCTTCTGGGTTAGTTGAAAGAAGATTACTTTTTTTGCTTTTTCTAGGATGTAGCTTCCCTCATTGTGTTAGAGTTTTCCATTTATTATTCTTTGTAGAGCTAGCCTACAAAGGTTAATATATTTGTATATATTGTATAAATTTGGTTTTGTCATGGAATATCTTGGTTTCTCCGTGTATGGTAGTTGAGAATTTTACTAAATATAGTAGCCTGGGTTGACTTTTTTGTTCTCTTAAGGCTTCTATGACATCTGCTCAGGATCATCTGGCTTTCATAGTTTCTGCTGAGAAGCCTGGTGTAATTCTGGTAGGTCTGCCTTTATATGTTACTTGACCTTTTCCCCTTACTGCTTTTAATATTCTTTCTTTGTTTAGTGCATTTGGTGTTTTGACTATTATAAGACATGGTGAATTTCTTTTCTTGCCTAATCTATTTAGATTTCTGTAGGCTTCTTGTATGCTTATTGGCATCTCTTTCTTTAGGTTCATGAAGTTTTCTTCTATAATCTTTTCAAAGATATTTATTGGCCCTTTAAACTGGGAATCTTCACTCTCTTCTGTACCTATTATCCTTAGGTTTGACCTTCTCATTCTGTCCTGGATGTCCTGATGCTTTGGATTAAAAGCTTTTTGCCTTTTGCATTTTCTTTGACTGTTGTGTCAGTGATTTGTATGGTATATTCTGCCCCTGAGATATCTCTTCTCTCTCTTGTATACTGTTGGTGATGCTTGCATCTATGACTTCTGATCTCTTTCCCAACATTTTTAAACCCAGGGTTGTCTCCCTTTGTGATTTCTTTATTGTTTCTATTTCCATTTTTAGATCCTGGATGGTTTTGTTCATTTCCTTTACCTGTTGGATTGTGTTTTATCGTAATTCTTCTAAGGGATTTTAAGCCTCTTTAAGGGCTTCTACCTGTTTACCTGCGTTGTCCCATATTTCTGTAAGGAAATTATTTATGTCTTCCCTAATGTACCCTATCATCCTCATGAGATCTGATTTTAAATCAGAATCTTGCTTTTTCACTATATTGGGGTACTCAGGAGTTACTGTGGTAGGAGAACTGGGTTCTGAAGTTGCTAAGTGGCCTTGGTTTCTGTTGCTTAAGTTCTTGTACTTGCCATCTGGTTATCTCTGGTGTTAGCTGGTCTTGCTGTCTCAGATAATGTCTTGACCCTCCTGTAAATCTGTGTGTCAGCACTCTTGCTAGGCCAGCTCTGTCCTCGTGAGATTTCAGTACTAAGAGATCTGGCACAGGTTCAGCTTTGGGCGTAGACCCACTTCTAGATTTTATCTTGGACAACATGTCCACTGTTTGCTTTGTGCTGGGTGCCCACAACTTCTGATATGGAAAAGGTTAGGATGTTTTGTATAACTTATAGAGAGCATAACACTCTGATTTATTGCTTAGAAGTTTCTTTTGTGGTAGTCCTCATTGTCATACATCAAAACATTGCTTGCTCTTTGTACAACAGTTAGCTGTATTTTGTATTAAAAATCAACACAAATACCACTGAGTGTGATAACAAGGGCCTGTGATCTCAGCTACATAGGAAACCAAGGCAGGTGAATTGAAAGTTCATTCAATTCAGACCTACTTGAGATACAGAGTAAGTTCAAGGTCAGCCTAGAAAACAGGAAAATTATATCTAAAAATAAGGAGCAGAATTGAAAGTGCTGTGGGTACAGCTCAATGGCAGAGTACATCTACCAAAAGAGTGGCCCTGGGTTTTTTCCAGCAGTGAATAAAGAGCAGGAAAAGGATGCTTTAAGTTCCTTTCAGTAAGAGGTAAGTGGGCTTGCAGGCAATAAGAAGACTAATTTGTAATTTATAATGTTATTGCTGCCTTTCCCCAACCTCAGTGTTATTGGAGAGAAATTGTAGACAGAGTTCAAGCATAAAAAATTTACAGGGGTTGGGGTTTTAGCTCAGTGGTAGAGTGCTTGCCTAGCAAGCGCTAGGCCCTGGGTTCGGTCCCCAGCTCCAAAAAAAAAAAAAAGAAAAAAAGAAAAAAAATTACCATCCACATTTCCTGTGTATAAATCTCTGAAGTGCTTTTCTCTCTCTCTCTCTCTCTCTCTCTCTCTCTCTCTCTCTCTCTCTCTCCTTTCTTTCTCTCTTTCTCTTTCTCTTTCTCTTTCTTTCTCAGTGTGTGTGTGTGTGTGTATGTGTGTGTGTGTGTGTCTGTGTGTGTGTGTGTGTGTGTGTGTCTGTGTGTCTGTGTGTGTGTGTGTGTTTGCACGTCACTGCCTGTCTGCATGTTTGTGCACTGGTACATGTGTGTCCTCCATCCATGTCTCTATCTGCTCATGCTCACACAGCAGTGTCTCAACTTCTCTACAAATGTAGATTTTTGCATAGGCATGCTGTGCATCCTGAAGCATTTTATCAATACAAAGACATCACCATTTAAAAGGCACAGCATTATTTTCTGCACGAACACAAGAAAGACACTGCTGCTTAAATTATCAGATGTCATTGCCTGTGCAGGATTCTTCAATTACAGAAGTTGTTAAAATGTAGAAACGTGTATAACTCTCAGCACAAAAGAAATATAATATATGTAAAGTGTCTCTGAATCTGCGTGACACTAAGTCAATATCTACATAACTAACTGACTGGAACAACAGGCAGTCCTGTTCTGAATGGACTCCTGAAGGGCAACATGGCTAATACTCTTCTTCAGGATTAGGACTTAATTTTCTTTTGTTTTTATTGACAATATGTCCACCCAGGCATTAATGACTTCAGTGTAAACACATTCTGTTATCAACCAATCAACTAATGCATATGGACTAAATGGAAGAGTTTTGTGGGATGAGGAAATTTGTTTTAGAATTGCCTCCATTTATTTTCCTTACTTAGTGTCATGTTTCCTATGTGGTGTATTGGTAGATTTCTTTTACTACTTTTGTCTAAGAGTAAATCTTGATGTATGGGTCAACCTGAAAATTTGAATTTTCTACCTTTGTTTTTCATGTGATTCCTTATTAGATCTCTCAGATTGCCGTTGACTTTTTGAGTTTGAACAGCCCTCCATCAAAGCAAGTTTGCTGCAGAGGTATTAAATCTCAAGTCCAGGAGCCATCATGTGCTAGTCACTCTACCTACTGGAGACACCCTTGCTAGAGAGTCAGTCATTCTCATGGGCTATGATTCTCTTTGCCATGATTCATGAATTCATGATTCATGTTTTACCCTGATGCTATGCACAGCTATTGGGGGAGTCAAAACACGGGAGCTTGACTGTGCTTATTTGCTGCCATCATCAGGTGCTGAGTTTCAGGGAAATGCTGAGACACTTTTTTAGGCATGGGAAAATGCAGTCTAAAATGGATTAACCCGAAGTTGGGGTTCTGAGACCCCTGGACACCCAGTCATCCCTGGGGTACATCACAGAGGAGTCAATAATGAAGGATCAGGGTTCCACAGGCCTCTCACAAGCTTAGGACTGGGCATTCCCAAACTCAACATCTTGGCATCACTGAGAGGTTGGCTGAAGAAGGCATCTAGCCTGGAGCTGGAGGAAATGGGAAGTTCCCTGCTTAGCTCATTGGTGATTGTCCCAGCCTGGTCATGGTTATGGCTGAAAAAAAAAAAAATTAAACTGTGGCTCTGCAGGCAAAAATGTTCTCCATGGAAGCTAGTAGATGAAAGCTTACAGTCAGTACATGTTCCAAACTATTTATTGTTGTTCATAAAATAGATGTTTTACAGTTTTCTCAGGGGTGGACCCAAGAGTAAATACCTTTTGCAGGGAAGAATGTCTGGAAAGAGATGCTTCCTGGCTAAACCCTCAGGGCTTGTAGGTATTTCATTAACATAGAAAAGTCTGCTCTGGGTTCTGGCCTTATGTGACTATAGGTCATACCTCCTTATGTGGGAAGTGTGGCACATGTTCCAGGCCAGGAATCTGGCAGGGAGCAGGGAGTGGCCTACTGTCTCAGATGGGTACCCTGAGTTTCTCATGACTCAGACCTGCTCTACCTACCAAGCTTCCTGGCATGGGTTAACATCCCAAAATGCTTACCTGCTCCTGTTCCGTGTACCTCTCCCCAACACGTGTCTTCCCCCACTTAATACCTAAAATTATAGAAGAGAATATTAATTGACTCTATATGCTAAGTATCCAGGATAAGTTCAAGTACAACCCACTTATATAGTTCACATGATACAAGTTACTATCTGATTTTGTGCTATAGAAATACAAGAAACAAATTTACCAAGACCTAAAATTTAAAATTGAAAGAATTTGTAGAATAGTCTCTAAAAGATTTATATGAGGTCAGAATTCACTATGTCACATTGGAGAACACAAAGCATCCTAAATCAGGAAACAGAATTAGAGACTCTGCTCCCACCTCTCCTGTACATGCTGACTCGTGATTCTTAATAAGAGAAATTTTGATGAACTGACTGCTTCCTCTGTTTCCATGCTGAAAATATTTTCATATGACTAATATAAAGAAATCCGAGGACAAAGCCAATTAAAGTTTTCTGCAGATGATGAACAGAGATGTAATCTGGCCCAGATTAGATGTGATAATGTCTGTAATACCTAAGATTATGTCTGCAATCTAAGAAGAACAATTCCAGTCAGTGGATAGTAGCAAAGATTATGTTTCCTCTCAATAAACTCCACAGGAAGGGCTCTGGAGAATGGAGCTTGATAACAATAGAAAACTGGCTAAGATTTGGGAAATAAAACAATGTACTCCTAAAATAATGCTCAAACTTCTTGTGTATAAACGCTGTGTTCTCTTTATGGAGAAGAGGTCACAACTCTCTGCAGCTTTAGACAGATGACAGATACTCCTCAGACTGGAGGAATCCCTTTGCCTACAGTAGCTCACAAATCCTGGGCAATGGCTAACAAGCTTTTAGTGGTTGCCATGAGTATGTTCAACCCAGTGTATCAACTGAAATAATGTAAAAATAAAGCTAATTTATATCAGAGCTTTCAGGGATTTTCTTCTCTACCTTAAAATAGTAGCAAAAAATATAATCACCAAAAAAAAAAAATAAGAAATTATGAAGCTAGTTACTGAATTTTGGAAAAAGACTCAGGAGTTTATTTCTCTCTGAGAGGACACTTGTTCACTAGTTCCTGCTCCTGGATTTCAGGCAGATGGTTGGAACATTAAAATAATATATTAAGAACAAATGCTTACCTTTTCCTGGACTTCACTGCAGGGAGACTGCTGTCTCAAGAAATTACCAATGAAATTTAAAAGCTCTCACTTCCAGTTCTCAGGTTTTATACATGCTCCCATCTTTGCATCCAAGCCATTCTTATCTAATGTGTTATGAACCATAGTTAGCCTACATTTCATACTGGGTCTTAATGAGTACTTGTTGTGCATAGGTAGTTAGTGATTTCTGCTTAAGGTAACACAGCGAATTGGGATTCTGAAGTATTCTACTTTTCCCTTGTAACCAATGTGAGTATGGCTTATCGAACTCCTCAAGGGGTATTTTTACTAATTTGATAATCATGTGTATGTGATAGGAGAAAACAGATACCCCAGGATGTTGCTAGTGTCCTAAATTATTAGTTTATTTTTTCAAAAAAATATTTTAAATTTGTTATTTAAATTTTAATCTTTGAGAATTTTATACATGAGTACCATATTTTAAATCATCTCTCACCTCTTCCTTTCCCTCCCAGTCCTTCTATGCATTCCCGCTCAAATTCATGTGTTTTCCTTCAATATTGATACACATATATATGTATGTGTACTTACACTTATATAATATAATTTTGACATATGCATCCTCCAATTTCCCTCTCTTATCTCTCCCCACCTCTAGGAATTCCTCATTTTCCTAAATATATACCCTACCTACTGTCATGCCTTTCTAAAAAAAAATTAGCCGCAGGGTTTAACATAGGCCCCTTGTGTGTTCATAGAATGGGTCTATTTATTGGATCATGGACAAAATTTTGAACAAAAATAATCTTCCCTCCATTAGTCACCATTAATTGTTAATGGTTCCTCAGCTAGGAGTGAAGCCTCACGAGTCCCTCTCCAATTCTTGTTGGAATTTTGACAGGCGTGATCACATGCGGGCCTTGTGTAGGCAAATACACTGTGAGTTCCTGAGAGTCCACGCCATGTACAGAAGAGGGTTATCACAGCTGTTGTGGTAATTTTAAAACGAACCTTTTATTCTGCACTAGCACCGGCACCGAGGGGCCACATGGAACTGCAGAGTATCTTTATCTCAGTGGCAGCAGGCTTCAGTGGATCACTGTTCCACACTGGCCCTTTGGTACTCAATAATTCCACCCACAGGCAGAACTAACTTCATCTCAGTGTCCACACTGTACCCTAAGTAATTCTGACCCAGGCGATCATCAACCATTCCATCATACTAATTCCAGCATATACAGAACTAACCTAAAATGGGACCCTAGAGTCCAGCAGTGGCTGGTCAATCGTGGCTCCCTGCCACGATTCTGCCCATACTCCCAGAAACCACTCCCTGGTAGTTAAACTCCCAACTACCTGGGAAAATCAAGACTCACTAAACTGTAACTTAACAATCAGACTCATATGTTAAATTTTCAATCCATAATACTTCCACTCAATAAACTCACAACTAAATAATAAAGATATAAATTGCCCATAGATAAGATAAATCCCTATCCATCCCTTAAGAAATTTCCTATGTGGATTGTTTACATTTGTCCATGTTGCCTCTCTTTTCTCCCTCTCTTCTAAAACCTTTTCCCGCCTTTTTCTACTGACAGGCCTTGTTTTATCATGTGTATGCCTTCACCTGCATAAGGACGTCAACCTACACACAGCCTTCTTCTAAACTCTGTGGTTCTTTACACCCTTTAAACTCTTCTGCAATTTTCTGACCGTGAGTCTGCATAGTTAATAATCTTTTATATTCTTAGAACTTTGACCCATCTTTACATTGGCTACTACCAACTGCAGAAAAAGCTTCCCTGACCAAGGGTGAGAGCCATCCTAATCTATGTAAATAAACACAAATATTTCAAAGGCAGTTTGACCTCATATCCATTTAGCAAAACAATAGGAGCAGGTGTGTCCTTAGGTTCTGTGACTTCCACAGTCATGATCTTTTGAGGTTTTACAGTGCCAATCATGAATTCTTTACTGTGGGACCAGTCTCAAACCAATCAATCATTTAGCAGTTGGTGGAACAGAGTAAAAGTTTCCCCATCTTCTCTAAGTTGAAGCTGTCTTTGTTTTTTACATGCCACCCTGAAAAATCCCGTGGGAAAGCACCCAATCCTATTTTATAAACTCAGGGTCAAAGATATTCTAGCTAACTGCATTTTTTATATCTATCTATCTATCTATCTATCTATCTATCTATCTATCTATCTATCTATCTATCTATCTATCCATCCATCCATCCATCCATCCATCCATCCATCCATCCATCCATCCATCCATCCATCCATATCTATCTATCTATCTATCTATCTATCTATCTATCTATCTATCTATCTATGTAGGCTTTTTGTTAATTGCTCACTTGTTCCCTATACCTCAACAAGGATGGATGAATTTTTTCCCCTTATGTTTTTTGTCTTTAAAAATCCTACCTATGATTGAGAGTTTTGCAGGGCATAGTAGCCTGGGCTGGTATCTGTGATCTTTTAGGGTCTGTATGACATCTTTCCAAGATCTTCTGGCTTTTACCTTGTCTCTTGAGAAGTCTGGTGTAATTGTGATAGGTCTGACTTTATATGTAACTTGGTCTTTTTTCCCTATAGCTTTTAATATTCTTTTTTAGGACTGCCTTGTCTGGCCTCAGTGGGAAAGGGTATACCTAGCCCTGTAGATGATGCCCAGAGAAAGGGGATGTGGGATAGTGAGGTAGGGGGTAGATGGGGTTGGGTGGGTGGTAGAGGTGGGTGGTTAGGGGAATACCCTTTCAGAGGCAAATGGGAAGTGAGGATGGGGTGGAGAACTCTTGGAAGGGGGAGCAGGAAGGGGACAACATTTGAAATGTAAATAAATAAAACAAATTTTTTAAGTAGAAAAATTCACTGTAATATGCAGTTGAGGCTGCTTTGTGAGAAGTACTTCTTTTCAGATAGTCCCTGGTCTGCTTAAACAGAACCTCCATTTGAACTTTAGTCATCATCCTGAGTGTTCTCTGACTTTTTACACCATAATAGTTATTTATCCCCCACAACCATCATTGTACCACTGTACCATGACTATATCTTGCCTGGAAAGTCATCTTATAGCATACACGTCTGTTACTAGATACGACTATTAATAATCAAATAAATGTGTGTTGTGTTTAAGTGTTGTTTCTTATATTTTGCTACAGTAAGGGAGCTGACGAGCAGTAATTTGTGTTGATCTTATGTGTGCTTTCTATTCTATTCCATTATTCTATGTTCATCCTTTCATGAAGATTGTAGTGTTTTTAATCATGAAGACTCAAAAGTCTTGAAATCCTAAAATGAGATCTTGAATGTCCCTTTTCCTTACATTATTGTTTTACCAATTTCAGTTTCTTCCTTTCTTTCTTTTTTTTTTTTTTTACTACAAAATCCAAGCAAGCGGAATGATCAGGTAATGAAGGGAGACGCCTTTGCCTCACAAAAGAGTCTAGAGAGATACCAAAATGGGAAGCCAGCACTGTTAAAAGAAAAAATGGTTTTGAAAGGGAGGCTGACCTCGTGATCTTTAGGACACTCCCCCTGATTTTCTTATGTAACAGGCAAAGCAATTTAAAAGTCATTAACAATTCCCAAGTCCATTTAAGACTCTTAAGTAATTTCTATCATGCACACTAGGAAAACATCAAAAACCTAAGATTTTTCCTACCATGGTGGTTGAGAATTAATAGAATACTGGAACAGGAAGAATATCATTTCACTTTTCATCTACCATTTCTGATATGAAAACCTAGTTCATTTCCTAATTCTAAAGTATACAAGGAGTAGTAGAACAGACTAAAATTTTGAGGTATGTAGTCACTTTGCGATATGGTAAAATGTTCTCATTCAGCACAATGGGGCCAAAGATGGTTGGGAGAACAAGCAACCATTAGCAGAGGGACTATGTTCAGTGAGTTCCTCAGAATCCTTACTGCTGTCAAGAGTCTTAGTTGTTTCACTGCTGCCTAGGTTACACCTCAATCAGATGTGCCATGACAGAGTCTCATCTCTTAAGAGCTTTCTCATCTTTCTGGTAGACTTTCCATTTTCACCTAAGGGCATGAAATACAATATGCTGAAGCCAGCAAAAGTTAAAGCCTGTAATGAATCCAAGAGTAATGTCTTCTCCTTTTTTTCTTGCACACTCAGAACACAGCTGAAATGACTTCTCAGGGGAAGGTCTAGGTCAAGACAGCCACTACATTTACTGAGAGCTTCGTGATGACTGCTGTCATAGCAGTCACTTTTCTAACCTTTTCCCCTTTCCGTGTGTGTGTGTGTGTGTGTGTGTGTGTGTGTGTGTGTGTGTGTGTGTGTGTGTGAGAGAGAGAGAGAGAGAGAGAGAGAGAGAGAGAGAGAGAGAGAGAGAGAGAGAGAGAGTTGAGTTATATATTGCTGTATTAAAACTGCATGACCAAGGCATCATATAGAAGAAAGCACCTAATTTAGCTTACCTGTCGGAGGTTTAGAGTCAATAATGGCAAGACAAGAGCTTGGTTGGCAAAAACAGCTGTGAGCTTTCCTTTTGGTCTGGAAGTAGGAGTTAGACACTGGCAATGACATGAGTCTTTTGAAGCTCTTAAGACCTCCCCAGGTGACATGCCTCCTCAAATCAAGTCATGCCACATAATCCTTCCTAAATAACCCCATCATCTAGGGACCAAATTTTCAAACACCTGATCCTATAGGGACCATTCGCATTCACACCACCACATTCTGCTCTCTAGCCCCTATAGGCTGGTGGCCATATTATAATGCAAAATGCAATTAGTCTAACTTCAAGAGTCCTAATAGACTTTTGTAGTCACAATTCTGTTCGAAAATCCAAAGTCTTTTTGAAACTCAACAGGATTTCTTAATTGTAACAGCCTGTGAAATCAAAAAGTAAATTATAAATTACATACTTTCAGGATTCAGTGACCAAGAATATATATTACCATTCTAAAAGTGAGGAAGAGGAACATAAGGATAAAATACTGGGCCAAAATAAGCTCAAAACACAGTAACACAAACTTCAAGTCCATTGCTCCATGCTTCATGCCGAAGACCTTAGATCATTTCACCCTTTCCAGTTTGCTGCCTTCAACACAGTTCTCTCCCTTGGACACCTATTACTCCCATTCTGCACATACCCTTAGCATATGTCTCATGGATCTGGCATCTTCAACATCTTCAGGTCTCCAGTACAATCCAGACGTTCATAGTTTCTCAAAATGTTCTCTTGGTACTATATATAGGAAATCCCTTGACATACTTCTGGCCTCAAGAGCTCTCTTTAACCATGAAAGAAAATTTAAATACACATATTAATTACCAATATGCTATATATACATATATTAGTTATGCTCTTCTGGAAACAGCTAACTAATAAAGGAAATTGTTACCAGGGAGTAGACTATTATTGTGAGATATATATATATATATATATATATATATATATATATATATATGATTATTTAGTTAGCTTATAGGCTATAGTCTGGCTAATCTGATAATGTCTGTTACTCATTAGAAAGGTCAAAGAACTGGCGGTTCTTCAGTCCATGAGGGTGGATAATTCAGATGGTCTTTAGTCTGTGTTGGAACTCCAAAGAAATAGGTTGTAATATCTGTGAAGGAATGTCTCCATAGCAGGCTAGATGGACTTGCTAGGACAACAAGAAAAACCAGGCAACGAATCAAACCTTTCCTCTTCACGGTGTTTTTAGGTGGGCTGCTACCAGAAAGTTTATTGAAGATTTAGGGTGGGCCTTTAATCCTGAAATCTTCCAAAGAAGAATACAACTTTGCCTTGATTCTTTTTTTCTTTTTTTCTTTTTTTTCAGAGCTGGGGACCGAACCCAGGGCCTTGTGCTTCCTAGGCAAGCGCTATTCCACTGAGCTAAATCCCCAACCCCGCCTTGATTCTTATCTAGTGTTTTGTTTTCTGGAGAATCTTAGCTTAGCTCCGATGCAAAATATTATTACTTAATTAAATTATTTAAAAGGTATACATAAAAGCTTTTTGTTCCCCCTATCTTTACACAACCTCCTAAAAGTTTTCAGTATGAGAAAAAAGTCCTATGGGGTTGTCTATTTCTGAAAATAAGTTTGGGGAGCATAGTTCAATCTATAATAAAAACATTTTAAGTACCAATGGATACTGATGAGATATGCAAGTGTAAGTCATTAATATATATAATATAATACACAAAATATAAACTATATAGAATATGATACAAGTACTAAAAATTTATTGTTTATAATTTCGTGTAATTATATCAGTTATAATTTTCCACTATAAATGTTAAATAACAAGAGACTGGGAATATGGGTCAATTGGTAAAATGCTTGTTTCACAAACATTTGGACCTGAATTCTCTATTTAAAACTCATGCACTAATCCTAGACATAACAGCATGTGCTTGTAATCCCAGCACTAGGAATGACAAAGGAATAAGATCCCTGGGGTTCATTGAGAAGCCAAACAAACCTAATGTTTGTACATCTTGAATTTTTCCTTTTCTTTTATTATTTTTAAATGTCACTGGTGCTTTTCAAGTAACAGTCATTATGTAGCTAGCACTTTACATGTCTTTAATTAACAGTGTGGAGAAACTCAGGACTTAAATACCCAATAATCAAGTTACTTCAATAAATGCACACTACGAATTAATATAATTCATATTAGGAATTAATAGGAATATAAAATAAACATTTTACTGATGGATCCTGTAAAGAAGTACAACATTTCTCATTTTAGTGTTGAAAGTCAGTCTTTAAATGGCAACTATGTTCTATTACTGTTTAATATTTTCTCATTTCAATAATATACATGTACAAAGCCAATGTAAAAGTGTATTAAGAATGTTTATATAGAGACAAAAAGTAATTGTCAAATTACTATAAATGTCAAAAAGGCCACCATCATTTTATGTGTTTGTAGGTGGAGGGGAATTATACATGTCTGCATACATGTTTTTGGATTTGTCTGTATGTGCTTGTGTTTGTGTGGATAGGTGTATAAGTGTGACTATGTCTCTATGTGTGTATCTATGTGTTTGAGGTATATATTACGCATATGTATATGTGGTACACAAGTGTGTGGAACAGAGGTTGATACTGGGTATGTTGAATTGCTTTTCACTTATTTCTTCAAATATTATCTCTCACTGTATCTCATTTGGTTATGTTAGCTAGAGGGCAAGCTTCAGGAATTTACCTACCTTTACTCTCTCCATTCCCAAGATCTAGACCTCTCTCTCTCTCTCTCTCTCTCTCTCTCTCTCTCTCTCTCTCTCTCTCTCTCTCTCTCTCTCTCTCCTTGTATGTCTTTCTCTGTGTGTGTGTGTCTGTCTGTCTCTCTGTCTCTCTCTGTATGTATGTATGTACATGTGTATTTTATGTGTATGTGTATGTGTACATCCAAATTTTTATTTTACATGGGCCTGGCAAAATCCACAGTCTTGTGTTTATGTAACAGGCATGTTACAACTTGGCTATTACCCTAGCCCTATTTGTTCTTTCCATATTTATTTTGCTAAGAAGAAGCAAAATAAGAAGACTGCATATATCAGGTTTATAACTAAACTATGTATTTGAGTATATAAACCCTTAAATAAAAGGCTGTCACATAATTACTGAAACTTTAGTGCTAGTGACTGAAGTCAGGGCTTCTTCACTGAGGAGGCAGGTGCTCTATACAGAGATGTTATCAGTCTCCATGTTTTTATAGCTTTGCTTTAGGTTCAGTAAAGCAAAATTTTAATCTATCTCAAATAAATTTCATAATTCCATAGGTATAGTTCAGCTTTGAGAAAGTTTCAGCTAACAGGGACCAAGCCCTTCACTAGGAGGCAAACTAACCAGTACAAATATCATTTTCAGTTCCCAATCTGTCCTAAATCATCTAAAATAAGAATCATAATAAAAATTTGGTTAGGTATTGTTCTACAAAATGTATTGAATAAAGTGTTGATAAAAAGCTCAAACCAGTAACCTTCAAGGTAGCAAAGTAGTATGATTCTAGTTTTGTAACATGTCTCATATATGTACTAAATGACAGCAGGCACATGGGGGGAACAATTAAGAACCTTAGCTTGTTCATTTCCCCGTTGTAGAGGAATGCCAGGGCATTGAGGTGGGATTGAGTGGGTAGGAGTGGGAGCATCCTCATACAAGCAGGGGACGGGTTAATGGGGCATCCACATTTGAAATGCAAATGCATAAAATATCAAAAATAAACTTAAAAATTAAAAAACAAAGCTTAGCTTGTGCTAAAGTGTGTAATGAAGATTCCTATATCTTCCTGAAAAATTACTATGAGAATAATTATCAAAATAAGAACATTGAAGAACACAATTTATTTTGAATGGGAGTATACAAAGCATAGTTCCATGTGGAACTGATGTGTGAAATCTGAAGTCACAATGTAATGCATTCAATGGTACAATAGCCATTGTACCATTGGTACTATTCTGAGGAGTATACGAAGCTGCAATTATCCTTGTAGCTATGATAAAACACATGACAAAGGCAAACGAAGCAGGAGATCATTGTGTTAGAGATCCTGAGGATACCTGTATTGGTTTGATGTAATTGAACAAGGCGCCATGTTCCTGCCCCAGCAACAACAGAATGTGGCAGTTTCCACCATGTGGTTCTGACTTTAGAGTCAAGAATAGGAGAAAGGGGTTATGGGATCTGTGCAACTAAGGACGGTTGCTGAGGCCAGCCATGTGCCTAAGATGTAATTACATGAAGATCTAGGGAAGCCAGTGCTTGAAGCTGTGAAGGTGAAGCGTGGATTGCCTTGGAGACTCCAATATGTTAGAGATGCCAGAACTGTAGGATACGAGCCAAGGAAAGCTGCTAATGGACTGGAACTAGTCCAAGAGAAAGAAATGTTTTCCAGTCAAGCTGAAAGGAGTCAGAGATTTGAAGAACACCGTGATATCAAACATGGAGCTGGAGAGTTTGATATTTTCCCAGTTGGTTTTTGGTCTCGCTTTGGTCAAATATTTCCTCATTATGCTCCCTTTCCTATGTTTTAGGACGGGAATATATATCCTGTGCCATTGTATGTTAGAAGTATGTGAACTACTTTTGATTTTACTAGGAATTAGAATTAGGAGACTGTATGACTTTTGAATGAAACTTTGATATTTTGAATTATAAATAAATTTGGGATTTTTCTAGACTATGGGTATTTGAAGTTGAACTAAATTCATTATGCATTATGATATAGTTACAAGCCCATGTGGGCCAGGGAGTAGAATGTGGTAGCTTGACTTCCCATAGGGATTGCCAGTATTAGGAGGAGTTGCCTTATTGGAGTAGGTGTGCCCTTGTTGAAAGAAGTGTGTCTCTGTGGAGTGGGGCTTTGAGATCTTATATGTGTTTAAGCCACACTTAGTGGGACAATATCCTTCTGTTGTCTGAAAATGAGATGTCGACTTTCCAGCACCATATCTGCCTGCACATTGCCATGCTTCCCACCATTGTGAAAATGAACTAAATCTCTGAGACTGTCAGCCAGCGCCAATTAAATGTTTTCCTTTATAAGAGTTGCTATGGTTATAGTGTACCTTCCCAACAATAAAACCCAAACTAAGACATAGCTCATGAAGAGAAAGCATGGCAGCTGGAGGCTAGAGTAAGAAGCTGAGAATTCCCATCTCCACCCAAAAACAAGAAACAGAGAAAGTAAGCTGGAAGTGCAATAAGGCTATAAATCCTAAAAGTCCGCTCCCTGGAATTCTGCCAGCAAACAATATCACCATCACGAACAGTGTCATCAACTGAGAACCAATACTTGAGACACTAGGAGAGATGTGTTTTTATACCATCACTTTTTTTCTCCCTAGCCCACATAAACTTATTTCTATCTTATTGTAAAAATGCATGTGTCTAACTTCAAAAGTCCTCATAATTTTTTAAGGTTTCAACACTCTTTCAAAATCAAAAGTTGTTTTTGAGACTCAAGGCAATTTCTTAACTGTAACTCTCTGTAAAAGAATATTAAAAGGCAAATTATGTACTCTCAACATACAATGATACCAAATATGCATTACCATTTCAAAGGGGAGGAATGGATATTTGCTAAGGAAATACTGGACCAAAGCAAGACAGAAACCCAGCAAGGCAAACATTAAATCTTCTAGCTCTGTGTCCAGCATCAAAGGGCTCTATATCTTCAGCTTTGCTGTCTTTTTAACTGGACTCATTCTACTCCATGTACAAAGCTCTCATTGTCAAAAATCTCTTGGCTCTGGTGTCTACTTGGTCTAATCGTTGAGACTCTCTGCTCCAACAGAGGCTCCACTCTTACACTTCCACACAAGGGCTGCTCAGGGCCTCTCCTCTCAACACATTCTTCTCATGGGGACTACCTTGCTTCACACTGACTGACCTCAACATCAATCTGTAAGGTAGAAGAATCCACAGTTCCTCATTCTTGGAACCTTTTATTTAAAGTAAATATATGCATAACTCTGCCCAATTCAACTGCCACAGCTTGGAATGGAATCTCGTACCTTTAACAAGATTGCCATCAGCTTTTGTGTTGAAACAATTTCTTTCTAGAAGCAATAAACCCCTGAAGGCTCTCTTTCACAAATTAGAATTGTACCTGTATCAGGTCTTATGATCTGGGTACTTAACATCATTCCATTCCATAGCAGGCCTCTTCTTAATATTGCTAACATCCTTAGCAATTATAGCTGCTGTTTCAGCAAGAGCCCTGGCTGCAGCATTAAGCTTCCTAGTGCCTTTTCCTCTCAATACTTCGTTTTGCACTTTTCTGTTTTGCTTTCTTTTTTCATTGACAGTAATGTGCATATGTGTTACTACTAATAATTATGCTACATATTCACTACTGTGCTCCTCTGAAATTCCCTTTGCCAAATATTTCAGTCCCTTACCTTTTAATTTAGTATTACTCAAGTTCTTTACACATAGAGAGAAAACATCCAGATTATTTGGAAAATATTACTTGAATGACCATTAGTTTATTTAAATGTAAATTACTTGATACCCTTTGAAATCATTGCTGCCAGTTCTCCACCTTCCACATTTTTCTCTTCACTACTCTTTTTCAGGAACATTCTGGAATGGCCCTTGGTGTTTTGTTTACAATCTTTAACCACTTTTCTTGAACAATGTTTCAAAGTCTTCCATGTTCCTCCATAAAACAAAATGCTGAGCCTTTTCACAACTAACTGTCCACCTGCTGGTACCAAGTTCTGTATAAGTGTCTTTCCTGTTGCTGTGGTAAAACCATTACCACAGCACCTTATAGAAAAGTTTATTTTGTCTTATAGTTCCACAAGGAGAGTCCATCATAGCATCAGAAGCATGATAGCAGAGCTTGAGTAGAAGCTAAGATATCGTATCTCCAAACACAAACACAAAACAGGAGAATGGGAATTGGAGACAGGCCAGTGCTATGAATTCTCAAAATCATCTCTAGGAACGTACTTCATCCGGAAGAGTGTTCTCCTTCCCAACAGCATTATTATTTGGAAACAAAATGTTCAAAAGTCAAGGGAGACATTTCTTATTCAATCGATCACAATGGAAGAAGAAAAAGACTGAAGTTTAAATAAGAGCAAGATGAGGAACTTGTCTCCCAAGAAGATATTTCATACAATCTGACAACTTCCTAGATTGCCTGAAGGAAAATGCAAATTAAGACAATGATGATCAACCACAGCCAAACCATAACTGCTCGATACATGTACTTCTTGCTTTCTATTTAAACCTAAATCTCAGGTTAGAAATCCAAGGAAGGATGAGATGTATCATGTGAAGCCTTTTTCTTTTCTATGACCAATGTGATCACCTTGACAGAACCTTCCATTTCTGTCTCATGGTTGGTCTATTGAGGACAGGTAGTCTGGCCTTGCTTGTTAGGGCAATTAGGGCCCAGACTTTGACCCTAACAAGTCCATAAAAATTATAGTGCCCCAAATTTGAACAGCAGCTGTACATATGGTGGACAATGACTAGACTCTTTATAATTTGAACATTACCAGTTTTCAAACATACAGCATGAAGAAAATGAATCAAAGATAATATCACAGCTTGGAGCCAAATACAGGTAGAGATATAAATGCCACCCAAAAATTTACAGTAGACCAAAGGTAGAATAGATTCAGGTGGGGGAAGATTGGGAGTTTAATTCCGAACAATCTAATAAAAAAAATAAAGAAAACAGCTGGATTTGATGTAGAAATATCAATACATGTCTGTGCTTATAGAACATGTTAGTAAAATAAAACAATAAAAATAGTTACTATGATCTGGAACAGGGAAATGATTCAAAAGATCTATAATTGCAGAGATATGAATAGAAAAGAGAATCTAGACGTAGTAAGTTAACAGGAGGACATACAGTTCATCATGTTGTATGTACTACAGTAGGAATTCTAGCCTGACTTGTTACACAAGCTATGTAAGATAACAGACATGTCATTCTGGTTTACTACAGTGAATTTGTAACTACTCAATATGTACCCTATAAGTAGGGTTGTAACCCCAGAAGATGATGTTAAATATTCATGATAGTACTACTAAAAATGAAACAAGCTGGGTGGGATCAGATCACCAATAGAAGAGAGCACGAAGAGAAACAAGGGTTGGTTAATGGAATGATAAACTGTCTCAACACCAGCAAGAAGAGATTCATCTCCAAGGAAAATAAAGACAGTAAAGTACATAGGAGACTGGGATAGTACTTCCTGCTGGAGACCAAGTCTCATTGAAGAAGGATCCACTGTAGTTTTGCTAATCGAGAAAGGAAAAGGAGCAAAGGTATTTCAGAAAATTTGGACAGTTGAAAAATAAACAAGTGCATTTGTCTTTTAGAAAAAAAAATGTCAAAACTTTTAAAGATTTTCACAATTTCTGTTTCAGCTCAACATAGAATTACAATGCATGGAATTTAGGGTGCTGAGTCCATCAAGCTGAGGATAATTTGAAGGGCTCATAAATGTCCTCAGGTCTATTTCGCTATCTTCTGCCATCTGTCCTCATCCTTTCTTTTTCTCAGAAGTGGGTCACAAAAACGAAAATTCATACCTATTCCTCAAAGAAGGCCACAAAAACTGGAATGCCTCAATGCAAGACATAAAAATATAAGAACTCAGTTCATTCTTCCCTGAAACCTATATTTTAGACGGGTCCTGCTCTGCACCATGAAGACCTGTCTGATAATATCTTTTACTTCTCCAAAGTATAGGACTCCAAACAAGAGATTTGACAGCTTTGTGACTCCTGAAGGCCCGTACTTAGTCATCTAGGGTCTCAATTTTGATAGACAATGTAGATATACATTAAAATGAGACAGTGTGGGAAGCACTGGCATAAGATTCCTGCTTTGGCTTTTCCTTAAGCTGCCCCAAGAACTCATGAAAGGCAACAGTACCTTCACTTCTTTTTGCTGGAGGAATTCACAGGCACTCTATGAGCCTTACAAGAGTTTCTGGAAAGCTTTTCCTTTCCCTTTACATTTCAGGATTTCAGGTATGTGTAAACTCTATCATCCACCATCCACAGTTTCTCTGTTCTTTCCTTCATCCAACTCATGTACTTCGACTTTATAAACACAACAAATCACAAAAAAGAAGAACTGCTCAAATGAGCTTGTCAAATGAGTAATAAAGGAGAATTCCTTCCCACCAGCGTCTTTCACTATGACAGTCATGAGGCATTCTCAGACAAATGTAACCATGCCTACCATAATCATATCCTATTTCCTAGTCTGAAGCAGACTCCATATCCGATATATTGGGAACATTTTTTTAGGGGGATTGTCATTGGTTATTCGTGCTATATCATTATGAAGCTTCAGTGACTTCTGTGCTAAAGTTGTTCGAAAGGTCCAGTTTTGACAGGTGACCTTTCTCCTGAAACTTGGTTATCATCACTGCTCTGTTGACCTGACTTCCTGATTGATTTTGTCATTAAGTGGTATGTGGATTAATTTGTAGAACAATGAAACCAGCTCCTAGATTAAAAATACTATACTTATTGATACCACAAATTAATAATTGCATAGTGAATACAAAATATTAATGTTATTTTTGACTTGATCAAATGGAAAAAACTGTGTGGTCAGAATGAGTTCTATCATCTTTTTAGCAGTTTTGGTCTGGACCACAATATTAAAAAACAAGATAAAAGATCATAGTGACAAGGCATCATCCTATTGGACTCAGTGTCAAACCTGATTTGTGCAATTTCATAAAAGGTGCCATATAGGACATGATAGGTTAGCTGTTTGCATTCCAATCTTCTTTAAGTTTATAATTATAGTTTGTTACTTCTATCACCATATTTATAATATGATAGTATCTTCATGCAATATGTATTCATTAAATAAGTAATGCTACATTGGATGTACTATATAGAAGCTTATAAACAAACAGTGATGTTATATTCATATTTTATCATAAGGCCTAGTAGAGTACAAGGAACAGAGTCAAATTTTTAGAAATATTGTTTAATCTTGGAGAGTTTCAATAGCTTCTTCAAATTCCCTAAGTGGAAGAACTGTCAAGCGGAGTCTAAGTGGGGAGCACATCAGTTATCAAATATATGGAGCTTTCACTTCAGTCTTCCAGTGGTTGTACGATTTTCTAGTTATAGTCTATCCATTTGTAAGCCAGCACCTTAAATAAGTTAGTGTTTTTCTAGATGTGATTTTATTTATTTTGTCTTCTTTTTAACTAAGTGCTGTAATCTTTCAAAATCTCAGTCTAATGTTGGGGCAATGACTAAGAGATATCACACTGTGCCTTTCATAAGCAGCTTCCTTTTTCAGAGTGAAGAATGCATCTGGACTAGCATTTAGTTTAATTCTGGTTAGTTCCTTTGTCTGGTAATAAGGCACAATTGTTGAATTGCATGTTCTCAATATACTGGCTATGATGGCAGAAGGTTTGAGAGCATTTAATTATATAATTGAAGTTCAGTTCAGGTGTAAGGATCTCATTTTGATGTTTCCTGTCTCTAAAAAAATCTGTTCTATTATTAGTTTGAACTTTCTTACTAAGAATACGTATTAGCTGAGAAACATAGATATTAAGGGGTTCACTCACTCCAGAGAACACTGTCTTCAGATTAGGAAAAAAATGATGAATAGGAATCACCAAGCTTTTCATTTTTCCCTCAAACCAGCTTGTAGCCCACTATCATTCTTCAAAACTGTCACCTTCATTGCAGAGTCTATTCCCCATGCTCACTCTTTAAGGTAGGCGATGAAAGCATTATGAGTGCTGTGGAATGACAGAACCATAGAATTAAGGGGGATAATATCTGAATTATATGAAAAGTCCCCCAACCACTTGAGATACCCCGTATATAAATTATCACCACAATGAGAGGATAACTATAATCAGATTCATATCTAACTCAGAGAAATCTCGATGAATTGTGAAATTATGGTCTAGCTAAGTGATGGAAAATGAAGGGTAGTTTTAATGATAATGTATCCTATAGCCTCATGCATTTGGATACTCGGTCCCTAGTTGTTGGCATTCTTTGGAAAAGGTTAAGTATAATGGAAAATTAAGTCTATTCTATGGTCTCAGTGGGTGCAAACATAGTTCTTTACATGCCCAAGAGCTCTGGATTTAAGAATGAAAAACACATACATATATATTAAATAAATATATTTAATATGCCATAATTAGCTTAATGGCTGGGCACTTATAAACCTGCCTACAGCTAAAAAACTCACTAGCCTCCAGTACCCCTGATTTAACACTTTCCAAATCTATAATTTATTTTGCTGTCCTGTGTCCTGTTTCCTTCTGGACAGTCCTCCCATGGTGTCACTTTCCCCTTGTACCTACATTTCAGCCATTTCATCCTCCTGTTCCTTCATGTCATGGTCCATCCTATGCCCCTTCATGGTAGACTCTTTCTTCTTCCCATCTCTGCATTTCTTGCTCATCCTCCATGCTTTGGATCTTGTCCAGAAAAACATAAACACATTGTCTTTATATTTTAATATGTCTTAGCTAACTCAATAGTTCCATCACTCCTGAATGTTTAAGTGGCTAACACACTCCCTTCCAATATTCTTAAGCTACTATTTTATAAAAATCTATAATTTTTTCTTCTATGTCAGATCAATTTGTGGTAGTGGCCCTGTGGCTGCTTTTACATGATGTGGCTGCCTTCTATAGCTCTCATGATTGTATCTTCTTTGCTCTTTGTGCCCTGGCAATTCTCCATCTCCCTGTCATGTGTCTCCTCTCCAGGAATCCTAAATCTCATCTCTGTCACCCTCACGAGGCATTGCCCACTGGTTCTTTATTGACCAGTCAAAAAAACCAATTGTTAGGGATTGGGGATTTAGCTCATTGGAAGAGCACTTGCCTAGCAAGCGCAAGGCCCTGGGTTCAGTCCCCAGCTCCAAAAAAAAAAAACAAAAAAAAAAAACAAAAACCAACTGTTGTCAGAGACCCACAGTTAGAACAAATCAAATCCCCAAATCCTGCTCTTTTAGTCCATTTAAAAAGGCCTTTTCCCTCATATATACGTTGAACATAGTCAATGGTTACATAGCTGTATTATGTACTAATAACGTCCTGTCTATCAATTTTGTCAATTTGTATACATTTCTTTAAAATCTATCCTAACTTAAAGAGCTTATAATTCTATATTTGAATGATTTTTTTTAATTTTAACTTGTGTTACCATCTGAAAAAAATCCTTTTAAATTATCATCATTTTCCTCAATGATAAACAACTTAAGTTTGATTATGAGACTATAACTAGTCTTTAAGGCTAAGAATGATTTAAATATTACATGAATATATAGAAAGCAGAAAAACATAACTTCCAAAACATACCCAAATTGTAGAGACAGCTGACAACCTCGATGGTCCCCTATTCCTTAAAATGTTATAGTATCTGTCTTCAGTTCTCTGACCCAGGATCATCTGACAGACCCTACATGAAGCAGGAAGTATTAAGGACTGTCTTACTCTGTCTTTACAGAGCTAAGTTGCGGGATATCTCATATTGTATTCCTTTCATGGACTGAATTTTTGTCTGTAGATGATTTAGGGCAATATATGACCAGCAGCTACCTTGCCACATCTAGAGCAACTCTATATTGAGGCTAAGAATTTCAATATCTTCTTTGGACCATGACATGTCTCTAGTCAAATAACTTTGAATGATGAGTTAATATTAAATGTCACATTCTATGGATTTCTGATTTTTTCAGGACTATATGTCTAGATAAAGTGTATCTTAATTGTTAAACCTTGACTATTCTTAGCTACTTCTATTTGCACAATATTGAAAACACTTTTATAATTAAATCAGAATCTAATAGAACTACAAGTTTACTATCTGGCCCATAACTTGCATTACTTAATCATCCTAAACAGTTTATAATAATGGTTATAGAAGGACTGGGTTTTCGAAAGCCTTGTATTCTTTTTTTTTTTCTTTTCATTTTTTCAGAGCTGGGGACCCAAAGACTTTGTATTCTTTTTTTTTTTTTTTTTTTTTTTCCGGGCTGGGGACCAACCCAGGACCTTGCTTCCTAGGTAAGCGCTCTACCACTGAGCCAAATCCCCAACCCCCTTGTATTCTTAAATGAGATTTATAGGCACAATGCCTATCTTAGAATAACAATATTAAGTTCAAATTTTATATTAACATATAAAGTTTATTCCAATGAAAAGCATAATCTGTATCAATATATGAATTTTGAACCAATGTAAAAATTATAACATTAATTCTGTATCAATTATAAAGATTTTTACCAGTTAAAGGTTATGGCTATACAATGCTTTGTTCAAGAATAAATTGAGTAATCCATTCCATCTATTTTATCCCTGCTCAAAATTATGACAATTTCTAAATTATCACTTAGAAGGACAACCTATCTATAATTTATAAAGTAACAGTAACCAGACATCCAAACCCAAGTGATTGGAATGACAACTCTCCATAATTTCTTGCTGCTGAATAGGGGTGTCGAAATTCTTTAAAGGGATGGGGAGGGGTAGGAAAATCAGAAAAATTGGTTAGATTTAAGAAAGCTGGCTTTAGTATCTTATCCAGTCTCTGTATAACTTGACTGAAGTTTTGACTGTATCTGTCTGAAAGGTTGGATGAACCAAGACCGTGTAGAATCACTAGCTATTCCTGAAGCTGTTTTGGAAGCAATTATTTGAAAACAGCTTCAGGAGGTAGGGTACTGGAACCATAGCTCTTATCAGTGTCCTGCAGATGAGTCTTGTCAGAGGTACATTCTGTAATATATGAATCTCACAACCCAAACTTTTGCATTATAAAGGTATTCTTGCGCTGCAGAGAAGGCTCAATGGTTAAGAGCACTGACTTTCTTCCAGAGGGCCTGATGAGCTTAATTCCCAGCAACCATATCGTGGCTCACAACCGTATGTAATGGGATCTGATACCCTCTTCTGATATGTTGGAAAACAGCTACAGTGTACTCATAAATAAAATAAAGAAGTCTTAAAAAAATAAAAAGATATTCTTACAGATTGTGTGAGGTACACAGATCAAATAAGGACGAATTTTTGCTCTTTATTTGAGAATGTGAAAGACAATGCTCTTTTTATAAGCTAATTTGATCAATAAGCAATGGTAATACATCTACCTTTGTGCAGTAGGAAGGCTTACACGATGAATCTTAAGGATTTCACAATCAACAAAATCTATTGCCTTATTTAAGATAAAATTTTGTTTAGAGACATTTTCGTGTATAATTCAGTTATTGGGCTGTTCTCATGTCAAGAAATCAGTAGATCAAGTTACCTGTCCTGTTTGATTCTCTCAAACTTTTATTTTCTGTGGCTAAGATTTTTAGGGGGTCTTCCCCTATCATATGTGATCCATATCACTCTGGAAAGAGTCCATAGCCTCTTCTCCTTTCCTGTTAACACAAATACAGTGTTCCTTTCCCAAAACAGCATGCCCTTGGTCCAGTAACCTGTAATCGTTAAAGGGCTAGACCGATTTAATTTATTAGCTTGACTTTTCTCCCAGATGATTGTTAATATAATAATATCACCAAACATAATCATTTTAATTTTGATAATTAAGACAATTTAAAGCAATCTAAACAGTTATTTTTATTTATTGAGACAGTACTTCTTCACCATCTCTTGTCTCAACCTACATGAGATCAAAATCTAAGATTTTATTATCTGTCTGAGATAAGGTCTTTCTCCTTATCTCCTGTTCCTGACCTACAATTGGACCAAAAGCCTCTATTTATGTACCCCTGTATTTAAGTTTAATTAAACTCCGTTCTATTTATTATATAAGTCCATTTCTAGGTAATACATTTGTCATACCAGGCTAAGTCATCTCAGAAATCCCATGTAAACGATATTCAAAGATCCCAAGATTTGGCAAGACTTTTTAAATTTTCTTCTAATGCATTTTATTTATTTATTCTATTTTTCTATCTCCATGCCTTGGATTTCCACATTTGATATTAAAGGCCTGAATTTCTTTATTCTATGTATGCATAAAAATACTTAAACAATTATCATTATACTTCTTTTTATCCTTAAAAATAAACCAAATTTAATTCATCTCTACTCTTTATGGGTTTGTAAGAGGCAGGCAGCTTCTATCATTTGCCTCTGCTGTTCATACAGCTTTTCTCTTTGTACAGCAGTTGCTCCCAGCACCTCTTTGTTTCCAACAGCAGGAAGAAATCTCAATGTGGCTGGGGCAAAATCTATAGTCTACTCAGAAGTCAGTTCTCTCTAACTCCTAATCTTACATCATGGCATATGTGTATTCCATTAGAGAATTTCTGATTAATTTCTAGTAGTGGGTACAATCCCCACGTTGAGTGACATCTGAATAGGTAAATGGTTAAAGTCTGCTCAGAGCTCCTGGCATGTGGTCACATGCTTTACAACCCTTGCCCCAGATGCTTTGGATCTTGGACAGAAAACACACACACACACACACACACACACACACACACACACACACACACACACACACACACACACACTGCCTTTTATTTTAATATGCTTTAGCTAGCTCAATGGCTGAGCTACTCTTAAGCCTCACTGCTAACATACTCCCAAAATTCATGAGTTATTAGTTTCTAAAATCTATACTTTATATCTGTTACCCCCAGACCTAACTGGGAAAGTGGCCACTAGAGTACTTTTTCCCTGATTCTCACATGGTTGGTTCTCTGTCTTCTAAGCTATCATGCTTGGATCCTCTTCCTTCCTTCTGCCCTGACAATTCTCCTTCTTCCTGTCCTGCATTTCCTCTCCAGGAATCCTCAAAATTCTGCCTCTGTCTCCCTGTCCAACCATTGATGGCTGGCTCTTTATTGGTCAGTGAAACCAACCATTGGCAGGGACCTGTAATGGACACACAAATTTCCATGTAAGCACAAATCAAATCAAATCTCCAACAATTAGGTATGACTTTGCTAGAGAAAATATATGGTAAAGGGTGTCTAGAGTTAAAAATCTTCTATTACATCCAGTTCACTCTCTCTCTCTGCCCCATGCTTGGAACACCAGGAGTGAATGACTCTTACTCCTGCTAGGCCATGCCTGCTGCTTGCTGTCATGCCTCTTCCCTGCCACTATGGACACTTATCCTCCTGTAACCGTAAACCAAAAATTAACATATTCTACTCTAAGTTACCTTAATCATGATTCCTTATCATGGAAACAGAAAAGAACCTAACACACTGAATATCACTTGTGAACTAACTCATAATGACTGAGAAAACTTGCCAGGAACACGTGTTTAAATGACTTCAATCTCCATCTTTCTTATTGGGACATGTTAGGGGAAGCAGTGGTGTGCGATTCAGTCATCAGGGAAGATGGAACAATACAACTCACTAAAGGCTCGCCACTTGGAGTCAAGTAAGATATAAAAAGAACAGAAATCCATGCTGTTAGTCCCATAATTCATCCAAATGTTCTGCATATTTACTTAACAGCTTCCAGTATTTATGCTTCAATGATTTGTCTTAACTCTCTTCTGCTTCCTCCTAAATTTAGAGCAGATACTTTCAGCTTTCTATAAATGGAGAGGGGATTTACATGCGCTTCAAGTTTTCGAGTTGTGCTTTCTAGAATCTGATAACCGCAAGGGAAAACTTGGGTACCATCTATATCTCTCTTCTGGGGAACCTTTTGGGTTCTGGTGAAGTCTCTACCAATGTAGCATCCTTCTGCTTCTACTTAGTAATTGGAAGATGCTGCCCATTGTGCTGCTTTGGCATCTCCAGATAAAACAGTTTTTCCAAATGATGTACAGTAATTTCTCAGACCCCATTACTCCACTTTGTGTTGCTCTCTGTTTTTCTCTGGCACACTTTCCTTCTTTCATTTCTTATACAAACCTATCACCAACATTCTTCTTTCCTTCCTGCATTATTTTTCCCATGATTTCCTCCCTTCCTCACCCTATCATTTAGTTACTAAAGGGTAAAAGATATCCATTAACAACACTGTCAAAATCTCCCATTCCAACCAATAACATACTAGTTGAAACAAGTAATGAATTTGCTAATTCTGGTCCCTGTTGTACCATTTTAAAATGATACGCAAAAATACAAAATGCTCTTGGACATTTGTCCTCTACTCAGCATTCAGGAAGCTCTCCATACACACTTGTTCTTACCCATTACTTGGTTTTCTTGTTGTTTTTTTGGTTTTTGTTTTTGTTTTTGTTTGTTTTTGTTTATGCTTTTGCTTCTTTTTAACATTTTTAATTTGTAGCTAATGACTCAAAACACCATAAATGTCAGGAAACGATCTCATTTCCAAATATAACAGTTTTTACTTAATTGGTTCTTTTGATTCATCAAGTTAATCTCAAGATCCTTAGAGCAATCAGTTCCAAATAAACTTCAAAAGATGAACTGAGCCCCATGCAGAGGCAAAGGAATTCTTTAAGTTCATTGGCTACTTGTTCCTGCCACATGTGTGTCAGCCTCCTGGTAAGCCTGAAAATGAAACCAGCTGAGTACTAGAAAAGAGACTTCTTCTTCTTTTCTAAGAATAACCGTGAGTGCATTTTACCAAGAACTTGAGCATCACTCTCTGCTTGCCTCCTTATTTCCTTGCTCTTTTGATCTTTGAAAACACTAATGCCCTGAGCAACGTACACCTCCTTTCAGAACCCCAAGCTTGGAGTGTAGTGGCCACAGGACCCCTTTACTCCTAACATCAGAAACAAGCTGCAGGCATCTCTTTCTTACATTTTGTTTTTAGAGAAATTTACCCCTGGTGTCCTGCCTGAGGCTCCAGGTTTTGTATATCAACACAGCATGATAATTAACAAGGAAAAATAGGGCTAGTCTAAAAAGAACCTTCAATGTGAACACGGTTTAGAGACATTCTTCTGTGACAGAAGTGCAGATGCCTGGGACAGTTTCAGTTTTCTTGCTGTTATTTAGATTTGAAATGCAGTCCAAGACCTCAGCTCTCTTACATGCAAAGCAGGCACTCTGTATCCTACTCTCATGCCCATTCTTTATACAAAAAAGAAAGGAAGAAAGAAAGGGTGTTCCTTATACACTGGATTATTTTGCAAAGGTTGAAAAATGCTAGAAAATTAAGAATGATGTCTGTTTCAAAGAAAATCCTTGGACAATTTTGATGTAGCAGACTTTATTTGAGCAAAATGATTTATTTATCAACCTTAAACCGTTTAGGCCTTCATATCACCACAACTCTGCTTTTTAATTCAGGTAGACCAAGTGATTAGTTGCAGCTTATATACTTGTGATTGGCAGAGACTTGACTGTTAGAAAAAGCATACTTCAAAGTTAGTTTGAGGTTTGTTCATATACTAAATTTAGTTACAACTTCTTACACTAGGGTTCAAAATAAGGATATAGTCTCAAGACAAAACATCTCTGTCCAGAAACAATGGTACAGTTCTAACAATATAAGTACAAATTAGGAACAGAGCCATTTTTTTTTAGAATGAATCGTCAAATAATGAAGTGTATTACCATCTCTTATCTACATGGGAAGAGTTCCTCCCTGGTTCTTAGGCCTTCTGCTCCTTACGTGCCACAAAAACTTCTCAATAGAGGAAAGTCAGGAGTGACATACCCTAGTAAGATCTTTGCATTGGTTGCAGTAACCTAATGGTATTTTGGTATACCATTAGGGTTCTTTTAGACAGCAGCATTGGTGTGTGTGTGTGTGTGTGTGTGTGTGTGTATGTGTATATATATGACTGTTTCCAGTATCATAAAAAGATGATCTTTCTATGTCTCTTAAAGCTGTTTCTGTGATATCTAGTAAAATGAAAAGGGACATATATACCTGACAGGCAGCTCAGTCTTTATGGCTGCCTTGTCTGACCTCAATGGGAAAGAATGTGACTAATCTGTCAAAGACATGATATGTAGGGGGTGGGGGGGACCAAGGTGAGGGGATACATTCTCAGAGAAGGGAAAATGGTATGGAAGGAGGGACTCTGGGAATGAGGGACAAGAAGGGGAGCAGCATTTGGGATGTAAATAAATAAATTAATTAACTTTAAAAAGGCATTATGAAACTCAAGACCAGGAAATAGTATCTGTGGGGCCGTGCGATTATTATTAGGAATTTAATAAATGTTTAAAAGAATATTTCTAAAGTACTAACATAGGTAATCATACTGCATTTGTATACAAGCATATTGTTCCTATGTAGATTCTTAACCCAGACAAGATCACAACTTAGCGCTTCATGATCAAAACAGCAAAAAAACAAAAACAAAACATTATGTCTTTCAATTTAACTAAAAGCAACCTCCAACCCATATCCTAATAGCCAGAACTTTTTATTGGTGGTATATAGCACAGTTAATTTATTGTTAAGGATATTATTGGGGTAGTTTCTCTAATATGTAAGACCATTTAAAAGTGGAGAATTTTCTCCAGTTTGTTAAAGAAAGACATTTAATGATGTTTTGTAAAGTTGAATGACACAACAACATTGTCACAAATGGGGACAGGGACCCAGTCCTACCTCACAGCCAACTGTGAAGGAAAAGGAAGATTCAGTCTGTACAAAATCTCAGGAAAACTAATGAACTAGATACCTGAGTTAATAAATATTCATTGCTTTTGAAGCATCAAAATATACTCCATCCTTCTTCTTACTACAATAAAACCTTGATGGTAGTAAGTATACATAGAAATATAGCATTTCGAGTGTGTGTGTTTGGCAGTTTTTTCCTGACTTTAGGTGACTAAGATTGAAGAAAATTTTGGAAATAACAAATGCAAATCATGAGAGTATATGTTCTTGTTAGCGAATGCCCATCATTACTAAATTTTAATAACTTTCATGATAGACAAAAATAATTTTCATGTGAAAAAAATTCTAGATTCCTAAGTACGAGCTACTTCCCTGTTATGGACTGACACTGAAATGACAAGTCTATCAGCTTTAGTAAGGCTGAAGTATTAATAGAACATAAGGATGGTGAGATGGCTTACTGAATAAAACACTTGTCATACTAATGTGAAGACCTGAATTCTCATCACTAAATACCCTGAAAAGTCAGAAATAGCATGTACCATAGAACTCCTACACTGACATGGAAGGTGGAGACAGAGGAATCCATTAACACTTATGTGCTAGTTAGCCTGGCATGCGAAGAGTCCAACAACCAAACGATAAGTCTCTCAGGACAAAATGGAAGATGAGGATTGATGTCAAAGGCGGTTCTGTATCTACAGGTACACACTCGTACACATGCACCTAAAGGCAAGAGAACATCATACTGAATGTTGTCAACGGTGAAGATTATCAATATATTTGCAGTAATTTAGTTATACAATCATAGCCATTGGTATAGTATGTAATATGTGATTCATTGGGATTTTTAAAGGAAATAATAAAATATTCATCATAAATTTTGACTAGACCATACAATAAGATATAAATGGTTTGTGAAAGCATGCCCAATAAATCATGTTTTCTCAGACAAGGTGGCAGAAGAGGAGAATGTGGGCAATGTAAATCTGCAAGTGCACAACAGCTCACAGGCAGAGACTTTAATGTACAGTTCATAAATATAAGCAGTCACCATTTAAATCACTTAAAAATACCATGGAAGGCTTAGAAGTACAGAAATATATCATACAACGTGCACAATTCATAAGTGATTGGAACATATTTTCTGATTAGCTGAGTTTCCTGGATAAAATTTTTTACTTTGCCCATGACAATTGACAGTCTTGGTCAACTTGTTCTACTTCTTAATCTTAATACAAACAGTTTGCTGGAAATAATTTGACTATCACATTATATAAACCATTATCAATTCAAGGGTTGCTGTCAATACATTGAAATATATATATAACTGAGATTTTTAAAACATTGCTTTAAAAGAAATAAAATCATTGGGTTACATGTTACATAACAATTTCTTTGATATAAATTAAGGTAACAGGGTATTTATGGGTGTGTGCAAATATAATTATTGTCCAAATAATCTACCATGCATAAAATATAGAAACATAAACAATACTCTAAAATCACATCTATCTTCTCTTTTGAAGTTAACCTATTATGATATATTCTTTACTATTTTTCTATTCAGGCAATATTTTATATTAATTCAATATAGTAACATTAGGCATGTAATAATAATTTATAATGTGATGTTAGTATTAAATATATTACATTTTATTTAGCTCATGATAATTGTCATAAGTGCATCAGTTAAAATATATACATATGATAGCAAGTTAGAAGCAAAGCATACTTTTGTCAATACATAAATTTATAGAAATATTAAAAATGTGCATGAGCTATATACAGAAGAAATGAAGATATCACAGATTGAGAACGAACTGTTGGAAAGAGTGGACTACTATAACCTCAAATGAAAATATACCCTAATGCCTTTTTAATGGGTATGAAGTTACAGAGAAATGGGTAATTAAAACTGTTTATATAAGTCTTGAAATGTTGTTATTAGTGAGGCAAAGAACATTCAGACACAACTCCGACGTATGAATATC